>NC_133773.1:125887683-126095183 GCF_003597395.2 Chelonoidis abingdonii
GCGAGCTTTCCAGGCTGGAGCTCCCAGCCTTTCCGACCCTGCTTCAGCTCATGGTACCCACGTCTCTAGCTTCTGCAGCCAGACCCATCTATCTACAGCTGACGAGATTCAGGAGTGCTGGCTCACAGCCCTTCTTTAAGGGCCAACAGAGGCGTGACCGGGCATGCCACGGCTGAGCCCTGACTTCCATATCAGACCCAGCTTAGTAGCCTCCCAGCCACAACCCTTCCCCAGGGCTGTTCCTAAAGCCCCTTACAGGGCAAGGAGCCAGGAAGCACCTGCTAACAGACTACTATGGTAAATATGCCAATGGCTGGTGATGGAAATGTAGATGGGTGGACTCTGAGTTACTCAGAGAATTCTTCTAAGTGTCTAGGCTGGTGAGTCCTCCCACATGCTCAGGATTAAGCTGGACGCTATATTTTGGGCGGAAGGAAATTTTGCTCCAGACGATAGCAACATCCCCACCTCCCTCGCCTGGGTTTTTTGCCTTCCTCTGCGCATGCCTGCGCCACTGCGCGTCACTTCCGGAAATTCTCTCACCTTGAAGTCTTTAAACCATGATGAGGACTTCAGTGGCTCAGACAGCACAGGTTTGATACAGAGTGTGAGGTGAGATCTGTCGGGGCTTGCAGTTGTGTATAGGGAGGTCAGACAGATGATCATTTAAGGGTCCGTCTGACGCTAAAGCTATGATCTCTCTGATGCACTGGATATTGTTATCTCATATCTTGTTTAGACATTAAAGTCACATCATCACAATAAGCATATACATGCTAGGAAAATCATAAGACGTACTGCTATCTATAGAACTTTCACTGACATCGAAATGCTACGGCTAGCAATAAAGTGAAGGCGAGTGAATCGAAAAGCTTTGTTGGTATAACAAATAAAAAGTGCTGAGCTGCTGATGGTTGTAACTCAACATTCAATCTTCTTCATGTCTACCATCAACTCTTTCAACCAATCGATATTTCCCAATAAAATTATAACAACTCACAGCCCTGATCACTGAACAACAGATTATGGTCTAAAAAACCAGGAATATATATGTATGAGAAATACTGTTTTTCTCTCAGCAGACTCACTATCGTTAATTCAGTGATATTGCTATAATTAAAGAATTAGCTATAGGTAAAATGTCTAGCTAAAATTCCTTTAATCAGATGATTTTTTACGTTTCAAGAGAGATTCTAAAGCGCTTTAGCTTCTAAGATTTTGCTTTTATAGATTATTTTAAAACAAACATAGTAATCGGTATTTAGAAGAAGGAAACCATATCCCTGGCCAGAGAACATCTCATTACTATCTTAAGGCCATGCATAAATAGATTCATTTATAAGAGGATAATATTGTTTCTACCTGTGACAGAAGGCTGCAACAGATCCCACAATCATTTCCCCATCAAGTTCATACCAGTTATAAGGCTGCACTGGATATTAAAACTAAACTTATTTGAATCTGTACATCTCCTAACAGTAACACCTCTCCCTGTATAAAAGTTTACAATGCTCAATGTGGACTTTAATTTCGTGATAATCAATAGCACTGGAAGGGAACCATAATCAAGAGAGGTCAGTCTATGTCCCAGACCCACCTGCATCCCTGGCAGGACCTAAGTATTTCGATCTTAGACATTTCCCTGACAGTGTTTTGTCTAAACTGCTCTTAAATAATCTCCAGTGATGGAGATTCCAAAACAACTTTCATTAGTTCCAATTCTCTACATCTAGTGGGTAACAGCTCCAACCACATGGCAGTAAAGCAAGTTTATCCTAATGTCCAACCTAAACCGAACCCTTACTGCCAATTTGCAAGATCATCTGGCTTTCTTGTCCCCTATCCTATCGGCTTAAGAACCATTTTTTCTCCCTCACCTTGTAAAATAATTTTATATAGCTGAAAAAACTGTTGTTATCATTCCCTCCAGTCTTCTGCTTTTCCAGACTAGAAATCAAACCCCAATTCTTCAGCTTTTCTTCATGGTCATATTCTTCTAGACTTTTTAATCATTTCTGTGCGTCCTTCTCTTTGCTTTCTCGCAAATTTTCTCCACATCTTTTGCCTGAATAATGTGTGGCCAGCAACGGCGACACATAGTACTACTAGGCTGAGAGCGCATATCAGTATGGAGTAAGGTTGAGAACAGTTGTGACTTCTTGTTAATTTCTTCTGAGCTCAACACATCCTGCTAATTACATCCCCTGCAAACTGTGAGAGAGCGCCCGTTTACCGGAATTTTGTTGTTCTAGTTTGTGCCAAAAGCTTTCTCAGAGAAAAAATGTCGAAGAGAAAGCTCTCCAGACAAACCACTGCTTGGGTCGCAACTAACGATCTCCAGATCGAGCTTTCTCCGCAAGCTCTCCTCCTACACAAGCATTCCCTCATTTATGTAATGATGTGCAACAGAATGCAGAGTTCTATCCAATCCTAAATGGAGCTAAATACTTTGGATATTGGCCCCTTTATTGAAGTTCCTCCTTAATTTAATCTAAGACATTTTGAATTATAATCCTTTTTCTTCAAAGTCTATCTGCTATACTCCTGCCAAGTCGTGTGGCTATTGTCCCTTTGCAATACTTATACAGTAGTCTCTGTGCCATTTATTCTTTCAAAAGCGTTGGATGTAAGAAATCTATTGACTAGAAAACAGACCCCTAGGAAATTCGCAAAATCCATTCACGGGTACCGTGGACTCTGCCACCTCATGCTATTGGGCTATTTAACGTATATTGGAAAAGAAAGCTACGAGAGGGTGCATGAATATTTCACTGGGACAAAGTTATTATCATATGGCATGACATAACAAAGTGAGTCACTAAGAAGGACCCAGGAGAACGAGTAACAAACTTTTCATAAGACCTTTCAGCCCCAGCAAGGATATGAACAAAGCTAAGATGGAGGGTAAAGCCTGCGCGCGCCTAACGGGAGGTATTGTTAGGTTGAGAACAATTAGGAAGCACAAGGTTTCCTGACATGTCAGAGAGAGTTAGAAACACTGAGAATCAAATGTTGCCTAGAGAGAAGGATTCAGAGTACGAATACTCTATCTTTCTCTCAACTCTGCTCTATGATATTTAGAAGTTTCAGGTTATTGCGCATTAATAATGCTACTATACAGCGATGGATCCTAGATCACTTATTCGGTTCCTGGCCACTGAGGGCCAGGTGGACTAAAGGACTCGATGATCCTCATCCGAGAGTCCCTTCCATCCTACCAAACTAAAAGAATCGACAGTTCAATGTGTTCTTCATCTTTTCCGTTATTTCCATTGTAGTTGGTGGAACGATACTTTTTTTTTGTCAATACAGTGTCCCCTTTAGCAACTTTTACTCCAACTGTGTCTCCAGGCCATTAGCTATGTGTCGCCAAGGACCCCGGTTGCTCCTGTTGGTCCTCTTACCCCATCTGGTATGAAACTTACACGGAGGCCTGCCGGAAAGAAGAGAAGTCGGCGCTTTTGACTTCTCTTTCCCCCACTTGTACAGACTTGTAAGCCCCAAGCTTCTTTCACAGGAGCAACACTCACCCCTTGACACAATCCCCTCGTGGTTTATCCCAGTTAATTTGGACACTGGACAAAATTTGTTCTTGCTTTAATCCTAGTAGACGCAAGGCTTATATGATTATAATGAGGTTGGATAATGAACTGAGCACAACTTGCAAACTATAAGAAAACAGCGTCGCAAGCATTTTTAAAGGTTGATATCATAATTTGAGCTGGTTAGAGGACATATTACCTTAGCGCGTATGTTGAATAGATTCTCCCCACTTCTTTTGAATAGGCAGTAGAGAATGTCTGTACAGAAATATACTATGCTTCTTTGTTCTCACACAGATTTATTAGGGTTTTGATCACTAGGATTCAGAGAAATTCTGTGATGGTTTTTTTATTGCCAGAGAGCAGATTAGATAATCAATAATGTTGCCCGTCTGGCTTTTTAATTCAATAATAAGCATTGACTCTCCTTCGCCGTTCTGTGAACCAAATAACTATAATATTGCCAATTCTGTTATGGTAATGAGCACATATTTAACTTAATTCGTATCAGGCCAAAAATGGTCAAAATTCAAAAATGCAAGGCCAGTTATACTTTAAGGACTAAATCTCCATTGCATCATCACTAATTGTTGTCAAATATATTCTAATCTGCCTGAAAAAATTGTTTAAGGCTGGCACCTTACCATTCAGGTACTGCCATTCTGAGAGAAATAAACATATGTAATTATAAATCTCCCCTATCTCTATGACGGAGTTCTCAAGACTTCATTTCACTGAGGCAGTTCATTTGTCTAGTCGGGAATAGCAGAGCCTTAAAGAGACGCGTGTCTATCATTGCAGTCAAAGGTAGTAAACATGAACGACTGCATTGACTTTTTGCCCCCTATGACCCCAGCACAATATTAGAATAGTTGGTATCACGTAAGTTCAAAACCTAACTTACAGTCAGGGCTGAATGGGATTATCTCAGGCTGCAGTACTTTGGTTCTAAGACCATATGTTTTTTTTTGTTGTAATAATGCATCAACTAAACCCATCTGTACCTACTGTTCAGCCCAGCTCACCTTTATTGAGCCTCAATGATCTTTTATGGCAAGATATCTCCAGCGAGATATTTTTTAAGGTTCATGGATGACAAATAGCCAATCCTTGCTTCTCTCTCATGTTCCTGCACACCCTTAATGCGAAATAAAGGAAGTCAGCTTGATGTTCCCCAAAAACGATTGCATCAAAATCATTTGACGCCCAACAACATAGGGATCATTGTCTAACACTTTAGCCGACGGCGTCGGCGGATGGTGAATTCGAAATCACAGGGGGGTCGATTTCATCGCATTAGTGTCTATGACATAGATAAAAATCAGTGTATCCTGAAGCACTCCTATTCTCTCTGGCTCTTTGTATGGGGAACTCCTGTACTCCAGGCTTAGGTCATGAGACCGATGGTAGCCCGAGAGGAGGATGAGGAGCGAGAATGGCAGCCGAATGCAGAGAGCCCCATGATACCTGTATAGGTGATGGCAGACAAACCAGTTAAGCTTAACGAATACTAGTATCAGTACAATCGAACTCATAGCCGAACAGAACATGAGCAGTTACGCTGAAAGTTGACGTAACCTTAAAAATATCGATTACTGAGAAATGTTTCCCCTTCGCACTGCCCCAAGGTAGACCGAGTCCGCAATTGTGATATAGATCCACACAGTGATATAAAAGAGAGATGAGGAAATAAATAGAAAAATGAGTAAGTATTTGAGAAATGAGGAAAAAATTGCCAACTAGCCCAGAATACACAGAATGAGAAAATAAGGATCCAGTCTAAAACTGCTTTTACATTATATGTACAATATAAATTCCTCAGTTTGTAGACTTGCAGCACTACAAGAATAGTCTAGGCAAAGATGATTCAGTTCTTCGGAAGCCACACGTAGTAATTGACAACTGAGCCAATTACTAACGAAGATTGCACTCAACATCATATGTAAATATCCTAATAGTTCTTAGAGAGCCTCAAACCTTGAATCTTTCTAAGGAGTAAGTATGTCTCAACAACTGATTTTAGTGCGAGTCCTGGTATACATAACCTTCACTGAGTGTACCACTGAGAATATGCCATTTAACTGCAATACCAGCTCTCACATCAAATATCACAAGAGACTTATAAATATAAGCACACACACACGGATAGACACTAGTCCCTAAACCCGATCTTTATTCACACCGAACTCCAGTCTATCAGGAATAGGCGACTTCTCATTCTGATGGATCTGACACAGCAATCCACCATAATTCGTCTTACATTAACTCACAATCAACTTATACATGTCTTGAAGAATCAGCCCTAACAGCACATAATACTCTATTTATTTGTGGCTCTAAGAGGTAAATGCCTCTAGCAACGCAACTAGGACATCACTCCACGCAGTGGACCTGTGGCCAGAGTTCACTCAGGCTTGCAGGGATTGATCTCTACCAGAGGCTGTTTTCTATTGCGTTAAGTGTAGATTCTATGGCTTCAGGCTTGAGCCCCAGGGCTCCAGGAGCGCGTCTCCCCAGATCCCAGATTTTCAGACCACGAGGAGACGGAGATCTACCTAGAACCCGCATTCAAGTCTACACCGGGCAATGAAAACAGCCTCTGCAAGAGTGACACCACACAAGTATTCTCAGGTTTTTAATTGCAGTCGCTAGAACATACGTTAATGTCTGGCGAGAGCTTAATATAAACCTGTCCGAATACACATTTATGGACCATACTATGTACCCAGACCACTTATTATTCGACAATGATATACTAGAGTCTTGGGTTCTGTTATTGTACTAGAATACATGGTAAATCAACACATCTGAAGACAATGATAGTATTCCATATGAGAGCCAAAAATACCAGATCCTGGTCTTTGTGCATGCATGTATGATATTTCCCACTTAGAGAGACTTTAACTTTGTATGATCATCCTGCGCGTCCCCTTATGGCATTTTCTTCGACATTATTCTGTGCTGCCCTCTGCCATGCCGTCAATCCTTGATATCTGTAGTACCACCAACCAACAATAGAGCAGGAAATGCAGATGACATTTAGCACAAGGCACAATAATTTCATCTGTTCATGAAGTGAGTATATCAGGCAAAGTGAAGGAGATTGAGTGAGCTAGGATCAAGCGACTGAAGTATGGCCACCATGCACTTATGGGGTTAATAAGCTATCTTGTGGCTCACTTTAACTCCTCTGAGCTTGGCATTCTTACCCTCGTCTCGCGCATGACCACACTAACACTTTTTAACAAACACGTAGGATCACCAACTTTCTAGCTGTTCCGAGAAAGGTCACTTATTCCTGTGTACAAAGTTTTTACTCTCCACCCATATGGACCTCGAAAGAACGGAAGGGCACAGCTCCGAAAATTGACGACGTATACCAATCTAGGATGTGTGTCACAGGGACAACAAGATCAGTTGTTCCCTAGTATAAGTTAATCTCATCGTCTGGTCATAAAGTTTGGTACTGAGGGCTGGATTACAGCAGGTAGACTGGTGCCAACGAAAGCTGTAACAAGTAGTGGATTGTAGTGTGTGTCCTCCGACATACCCTGGGAAGTATAAATTATAGACTGTTTTATCAAAATACTATAGACCAGAGTATCTGACACTATTGCTAAGACTGATCTGAGATTATAAAAGTATATCTACCTGAACTGCGACATTAGAGAAGAGGGGAGTGAGAGGGGTCAAATAATGTATAACCAGCGAGTCATATGCTGCTTTCTCTTACATACGCACTACGTGTAGAATAGGATTATTAAAGAGACTAGATAGGATGTAGCTATATCATAGGCTTGAACGATCGCCAATTCACCCTCGAGCTCATGAACTCTGCTTTGTTCAGCAAGATAGTGACTGATAGAGTTCTTTATCCCATGGATACAGTGCATTTTAGATAGCAATCGGAGTACACGTTGCTAAACAGTTACCACTCTTCCGTATGAACACAGACACTCTCCCACTTGTGAACAATTCCTATAAAGAGTTAATGTACTCGGCAAAAACAATACCAACAATTCTATAGGTCTATACGCTCAAGGTAAGTAGTTAGCTCACACTCATGTGCGTGCTGCTAGATAACATCCCTAAACTCAACTGAAATTCTACCCCGAAACACGCAAGTACATCTAGTAATCATAGTGAAAACTTGCCTAACCATGAATAACTTGTCTTATTTCGTATGTGCCCCATTGGAACCACCCCCTCGCGAGATAGTTGGATTCTTCTTATTCGAATGTGCCAGGTCTCTGGTTTCTATTTATATGGAGTTCGGAGCTTGGATCAATCACTATTAGATGTGATGCACACTCACAACTTAGCTACACTACTAGCACAAATTATCACTTTTCTAGAGAAACACACAATTATTTAAATAAGCAGTTAACACTATTTGTAAATAAGCTTGAGACTTTATAGAACATCACAGAAGATGGCTAGATAGAGTTGCCAAGATTACAGACAGCAGAAATGACACAGACCTAAGATAAGAGAGAACGACCCATGTAAAGTCCCAACATCCATGCGCGCTAAACCACTAACTTCACAATATGTCACTCTCCTGGTCTTTGATACTAACACCCTAACATGAATACGACTGCATGAAGCCCAGCACATACTCCCTCTCTGCGATTGGTTGGGAGGCAAACAGAGAGTGTAGATCTTCAGAATACGTCTCATATCTAGCCAGCAGTAACACCAAGAGAATAGCGAGATAAAACCTATAGATCAGGGAGAGACTTGCAGACTGAGATACAAATAAAATAAATAGACGAATATAGAAAAAAACTGCTACATTCGAGAACACACACAAAGAAATTAGTATAATCATCTCCCATCCACCTACAAAACACAAAACAATTCTCTAACAAGAAAATGTTGAGAATATTAAAACATAAGCATAGATAAAACATCGCGAGAAGCAATCTACGAGAAACCACAACAAGAGTTCGATAGGAAAGGAATGATATCGTATACCCAGCATGGTAAATTCAAATAGGGTATATAACGTTGCAGACTGTAAACAATCATTCATGACCGAAAACTGCAGTACACTTATAAAGAGTATGATAAACCACTGCGCACCATCCCTTGAAAAAAAGCCTCGTCTCAGACACTATGGGAGTGTGTGCACTAACCTGGCAACTGGAACAGTTTCATATGAGAACAGTGTATGACCTCTAATGGGTACAGGCCGGACCAAGGCCTACCCTAACTACCATGCCAACGTGTAAGGAGTCCTACGAGACCTGGGGCATAAACACCTAACTTCTTACATAAAATCCGAAACTAACAATTGAAACAGACTACACTATAAAAGCTTCAGCCTAGAAGAGAGGAGCAAGCGAAATCAACTCGGCATTCAGACACAATGAACACGAGCTGAGCTAATCTATGGCACATTCTTAAGAACACAACCCACAAAAGAGGCCACTAAAAAACAAATAAAAAGTATTAATAACACTTCTCAAGAAGAATCTCTCAAAGCCATTATCATAAACACAGTTGATGACCTAATATATGTAAGAGAGAGCTGAAAAGAGAGATGCTATTTCAGCCAGGATGTCCAATAAACTAGCGAAGATAGTGACGAATACATCTAATACTATGTGTGGACAAGAGACAGGATAGTTAACTTAGAGAGGTGTTAGTGACTAAGGAAGTACACCAATCTACAGGCGCTCTCGAGCTGGCTAACTAATCAGATCTAGAATATCAGGCGCTACGAGGCGATACCACTATCTAATACTGGCAATGAGAGACATCTTAACTACCTATTTCTTCTAGTAATTAGTCCACAGATACAATAACAGCTGTATTAGGTGTCCTGGTACACCGTTCACGCAAACAACACTGTGGCTTGAGCACTCACGATAGACATAAGGACCGTATATGGCGCGGTGCTGAGTAGAATTAGCAATTTGCACACCCCATCAAAATACGCTGGTTCAAGCACGCTCTGATGTAAATCCCTAGCAGTTAAGTTATTAACTATATTTCAGAGACAAACTCCAGAGCTGCGACTACGTGTATCATCCATGTTATGACCAGATATTCACAAGACATGAGAAACAATGATATATCTGACAAAAATGCAGAGAGAGCGGATCAGTTTTATAAAACTAAAAGAATCCATATATCCAATAATGTACCCAATATGGGAGCACCAAAGTTCTGCGTGTCAATCTTGCCCTGAGAAAAATCGAAGATAAGATTACTCCACTCCATCACTAACATCTTACCATATACAAATAGTGCATATAGACATACTGTGCCCATAGAAGAGTCCACTGGGGTCTTTATGGAAATGATGGGCAGCTGAAATCCGATCTTCGAAGATTAGCAGCAAACTCTTTCATGTCCTAAGCACGGATAATAGAGTAGTAGCCACCTAAAAAGATTGACTGTATACTCTTTAGACTGTCGACTACAATGATTGCTACCACAAACCAAACACGAGTCAAGAGGAGAGTCCTTTTCGAGTAGCGACACTTAAATTTCACTGACTGCCAACTGAGTGTACTTTGATGGCCATACACACCCCTGCCGAATCTCTGCGCCGTCGTAAACATCCTCGATCCACTCTCTACAGCACTTATAGCAGCAAAGACGCACCCGAGTCTATATCAGGGAGAAAGAGTCGCTCAGCACAGTAATCGTATTTGACCATGGTTCTAACGATCCATTAAGATGATTATTCACACGAAAACATAGAAAGCAGATGCGGACCGCTGCCACTTGTATACCCACATACCAAGAACTCAGCGTTGCGGCGAGATATTCGCGTGGAGCAAGTTAGCGAGGACCTACATCAATACACAGCGAATGAGATGTTAGTTGCTCGATTCTTCGTCAATCGCATGTTGCCAGCAAGAAACAGGCATGTAAAGATAGAGCTTACTATGACGTCTTACTATGCCTTACAGGTAGTACCAGGCAGAGGAAGAGAAAGATGATATGTGAGCGACCTATGAATACAAACACAATCACGAGAGATGAGGCTATATCTCTATCAACACACCAATGACATGGGCGAGCTCAATCAAAGGTTAACGTGGAGAGCACTAAAACGAGATATGTCACTAGTAATGGTTAAGATCATGGATCTGAGATTACGTAACTCTTATATCACTTAAAAGTATAAAATCTGAGGTTCTCTAGCTAAGACCCACAAGTTTGCTACGCACGGAAAAACCCTATCACTCCGAGCCACGCAAGTCTTGTACCTGTGAAACCTAAGGAGAACATGCGGCGAGTGAGAGCAACACGAAGCTGATTGATAAACTAACACAACTAATTTCTATATATTCTTGATGCTGTGCAACAATACGGAGCGAGTCAACTAGATGCGAACAATGCCAGCTATCAGTGCCATATGTAGTGTAATGATCTATTCAATTAAAGCAGATACCATACTTACTTTGCTAGATCCATCTAGAACAGTCAGTTTGCTAAGGTGCTTAAGGACTTGGCGGATGTTGTGTACTCGCAAGACACATGAGATTCAAAATAGCCATATTGTATCTATAAATGTGAGAAGAAATAAGACATGTAATCGATACCCTTATGTTAGGAGACAGAGATAGCACATATAACATCTATTTATACTCAGAGAACAGACAGAATGTGCGGCCAAAACACTGGTCTATAAACAATATTTCAGCAAATTTGATATTTACATATATGATGTATTCAGAGTTAGGCTTAATTTAACTGCACTGTCATTTTTGAAATTTGACCATTTTTGCTTCTGTACAAATTATTATATAGCTCATATACCATATTGAACAGATGGGATCTAGCATTGGTCACATAACAGAAGAGAGTCCATATTATTAATAGATCTAAAGCCAGAAAGGGAACATAAATGAATTATCTTAGTCTGCTCTCGCTGGCAAAAAATACCATCACAGAATTTCTCTTGATTCTGTATTCTAAACCCCAAATAACATCTGTTGAGAAAGAGCATTTATTAGTTAACGAACGACATTTAAATTGCCTATCGAAAAGATGGATTGAATTCCATATCACATCCTAGTAATATGTTTCTATAACAGTAAATGAATTGTTCACTTAAAAATGTGCATACTACTTATCTAGTATGAAGTGTCTTAGTCTTCAAGTTTTCCAACTATTATAATATATATCCTGGCTATTGCTAAATTATGAAGAGTCAATGGTCGCAGTGTACAAAGTACCGATAAATCCAGATGGAATTTAAGGAAGTTCTCTGACTGTAAAAGAAGACTTGGGGCCCAAAAGTCTGATACAGTGAGGAAACAACACCACCCCTTTCCCACCCTCCTTAAGTTCCATACGAGGGGTAGGCAACAGAGTCCCAATTGCCAATGCCTGCGACCAGGTGGGAAAGGGAGTCTCAAATAATGAATAAAGAAAGATGAAGACCGAATGTATTCATTAGTTTCTACGTAATGGACAGGAACCAAATCGAGAGGAAGTCATCAGAGTCAGTATACCACCTGCCCTCAGGCAGACCAAAACTGTCTAGATACATCCCCTGATAGGACATTTAATCTAAACCTACTTTTAATAGCTCTCAGAGATGGAGATTCTGATCAATCTCCCTAGGCAATTTATTCCAGTGTTTTAACTTAACCCTGAACTAGATAGAGTATACTTTTCCTAAGTCCAACCAATAAACGCCCTTGCACGAGAGTTATAAGACCCATTGCTTCTGTGTTCTATCCTTAGAAGGCTAAGAATGAAACGACAGTTGTTCTCCTTCACTCCTGTATGACATCCTTTTAAGATGCTGAAAACTGTAATGCCCTCTTCAGTCTCGCATTATTCCAAACTAACAATAAACACCAATAATAGGTGGAAGTCACCAGCATTGGATCATTTCTGGGTCTGTTTCTATTCATATCTCAATACAACGTTTTAGATTAATGGCACAGCGAAGAATACTATAAAGTTTGCGACAATACCTACTTCAAGAGTAAAAATTATCACAGGGTCTATAATACCTGGAGGAGTGCTAAGTGCTTGAAAAGAGCGATTATATCAATGATCTGTAAATAGTAAGGAAAATCCAATAAGACAAATACAAGCACACCATTTAGAAAGGAACAATCATTGCACGAACATACAAAACTGGAGAAATGACTGTGTAGGAAGGAGAGCTGCAAAGGATCTGGGCAAGTCTCAGTGGAAACCACAAGCTGATAACAGTGTAACACGTTGCAAAAAAGTGAACGTCATTCACTGGGAAGTAATTAGTACAGAGTGTCGTAAGTAAGACACACAGAAAGGATTTTTCCACTCTACTCAACAACTGATATAGGCCTCAGCCTGAGATAAATGAGTTCGTCCGGCCACCACATTTCAGAAGATGTGGAGAAATGGCAGAACACGCAAAGAGAAGCACAACAAAATGATTAAAGTCTAGAGAATAGACCATGAAGAAAGCGCTAAAGAAATGGGTTTTGGTTAGTCTGGAAAAAGAGAAGACTGGAGGGGACATGACTAACATTTTCAAGGTATAAATTAAAAGATTGATTACACAAGGAGGGAGAAAAATGGAGTTTCTTCACCGATAGGATAGGACAAGAAGAAGCAAAAATGATCTAATTGCAGCAAGGAGGTTTAAGGTTGGACATAGGAAAAACTCATGCTTTTACTGACCAGGGTGGTCGACCACTTAGACACACTATATCTTGACCATAATAAGTCTGTGGAAATCTCCATCAACTGAGATTTCATAGAGCCAGGTTAGACACCAAACCTGCATGGGAGATGGTCTACGATAAACTTAGCTCACCGCCTAGAGGCAGGGGTCTGGAACTAAGATGACCTCTATGAGTCCTTCCAGTTGACTAGATATATAACGAATTAAAGTCAATTACATTTATAAAACTTTAAAACAGGGAAGACGTGTACGTATAGGGAGATGCAACCAAAAGATCACAATAAAAGTTTAAAAGTTAATATATCCAGTGCCGCCTTACATAACCTATACTTGTGGAAAAATAGACTGTGGATTGAGTGAGCTTTTGCGTCACAGTAGAAAAATATTACTCCTATTATACAAAGAATCTATTTATGCATGGCATAGTCGCTAATGAGAATTTCTCTGCCAGCATGGTTTCCCCTATCTTAAATACCAGAATCTATGATGTGTTAAAAATAATCGATAAAAGCAAAATCTTAGAAGACATAGCATTTAAAGAAACATCTCATCCTGAGAAACGTAAAACAAAATACATACTGTTAAATGAGATTTTAGCAGACATTCACCTATAGCTAATATCTTTAAATACATTAGCAAAATCACATGATAAAGATACGATGATCCTGAGCTGGGACAAACAGTTTTCTCAAACATATATATTCTCCCGTGAGTATTTAGACCATGCACACTGTGTTATGATCAGGGCGTAGTTGGGTCATAATTTTATTGGGAAATATCATGGTGAAAAGAGTTGAGGACATGGAAAGATGTTGAGTTAAATACACACCATCAGCATCCACTTTTTTTGATGTTTATTATCCCAATCATAGCTTTTAATCCTCCTCCCTTCAACTTTATATTGATAGGCAGAGCAATTTCGATGTCAATATTTCATCATAGAGCAGCTACTCTTAACAATGATCTCCTAGACATCTTATATATGGCATTATTGTGATATATGTGACTGAAATATCCTTACAGATATGAGAAACAATATATCATCACGCAGCAGAGATCATTAGACCTTAAGGTCAGACGGACCAATTATGATACATCTAGTCTGTACCTCCTACAACAATGCAAATAGACAGCCGACAGAATCTCACCACAACCGACTCCCTGTATAAACCTGTGTCTGATAGCCACCTGAAAGTCCCGAAATCATGAGTTTAAAGACTCAAGTGAAAAGAAAAAGCGGGGAGAATCCCGGAAAGTGACCCGTGCCCCCACGCGCGAGTCCGCTCTGGATGCAAAATTCCTTCCCGATGCCCCTAAATATGCGATCAGTAAAACCTGAGCAGGTGGCACTCACGAGCCAGAAATACGAATACCACCCATCACATCACAAGCCATCGTACAGGGTCGCTTACCCTGCTCCTCGCCCTGAAGGGCTTAAAGCAGCCTGGGAAGGTCTGTGCTGGAGCTACTAAGCGCTGATAGGGCATATAGGCATACCAGCCTGTGGTGCGTCTCATTGCCTATTCTAGCAGGCCGCGTAGAGAAAAGCGGAACCTAGACACCCACTCTGAGATGGGTCTGGATGCAGACTAGAGACAGGTTGTATCCTAGTGAAGGCAGGCTGCGGGGACTGGAGCTCCACTGGAAAGCTTCCAGGCGCTGTGGCCATAGCAACAAGGCGCAACAGGTACTTGGAGGTGGACGAGCGGAGGCACCAGGGTAGTCCATAGGCCGCGGTCAAACCCAGCCTTGCCATGATGAGTAAGAGGATGGGTCTGATACTGCAGTCTGCTCCAGATGCGTGAGCTCTAAGAGCAAGCGGGACTGGCAGTAAGCCATATACGTGCGAGAGAAGGTGGGGATAGAGAGGAGGGTTCCCGTTAGACCGCGCTGAGAGAGAAGGTTGGATCGCCAAGGGGGGCACACCATCCCATTGAAATTAAGGGCACCTTAGGGTCCCAGGGAAGGGACAACGGGAGGAGCATGAGAACAGGGCTGATCACAAGGCACGCGGAAGGGTGCTCCAGATAGACTGAAATCAACTCAATTGCAGCAGGAGTCACCTAACATAGGAGCCACCGCAGGGGTGATCCATCCCTAACATATCAAGGAAGATGAAATTATGCCAATACATTGGCCCTACCATCCAATTAAATAACCAATCTCCCTCCATAAACTATCATACTAGTCTGAAACTAGGCTATCTTTTGACCCCCACAACTCCAGTCTCCTTTAGAAGGCTGCTCCCAACTAGAGTAACACTACTCAATCACACCAAGTCTAAACCTGTGGGTTAGAAAACCTCTTGTCTACATTTTTAAATTTACTAATCTATCTACCTGATATTGAAGCCGACGTTATATAACTCAGCGATTATTGATCGACGTGTCCAACTGTACAGTCATAATGGTCTTGGTTCGAGCTAAATAATCTCTTTAGTCACTCGTATTCATTCTCGCTGATATATTTATACGCACGATCAATCATATCACATTAAAAAACTTAAGTAGAGAAAAATAGGTGATCTTATAAGTAACTGGGGAATATTGTTCTCACTCGAGTGCAACAGAGATATGTAAGCCACAACAACTGTGTTCGTCTCATGAACCACTCCTGGTTCCATCACAGGTCAATGGTTGAACTCTAGCATTCCTCCATATTACATATCTCAATATTCAATCCACTTTACAGATAGCAATTCACCCATAGTAAACTCACACAAAAAGGAGGCTTAAACCTTAAAAGCTATAGGCATTAGATGATGGCAGACAAAACTGATTATACCAGGAAACCATGATTCCAATGTTAAAAGTAATAAAGTCCAAGCTACCCCTAAGGAGCAACTGAACATGTCTACTGAAGTTAGCCCTATGTAATCAACTTTCACATTCAAGATAACACTTGCCCCTCATTAAAGTAGGTAGCTAAGAAGAAGCAAGTCTAGATTTGGGAGAGATGTGGCAATAGACTAAGGAAAATTACTAAATGATATGGCCAAGGTACGAAGCTCACAACCGGCTGCAACAAAAACTAAGGATCACATCTATCATTCCAAAAACACAGTGTTGTTCCCTCTTATTTAAAAACAAGGGGTAAATTTACCAAAGATGAATACACATTAACATATTTAGAGCCAAGCACCCTGGACTCATAGATCTAGACAAAGACGTAATTAGGTCCAGAGATTCACACACACACATCCATGCAGACCCAAAAGTACAGCGTGTAACAATGTCAAAGATACTATGTTGTAACTTGAATTCTATTAAGCTAGAGTTGAGCCGATTAATAATGAAATAATGTAATCCTGCCCAGCGCTCACTGGCAACGAAAGCAGGAAAAGAATAAGCCTACTCGGTATACAAATACTTATATGAGGGTTTCATACCACAGCCCCCAGAAATATATAGCTTTACTTTAAGAGAGTTCTACCACCTGTTCCCACAAAGTTATTTCATAAAAATTTCTTTTTTCATTTAAATTGCCATCGATTTCTCACTTTTCTCTTCTTATTCTCTGTTTTCTAGCTTTTTACGAAGCACATCATCTTTCCTGTTGCGCACTTGACAAGCGCATCCTAATGGAAAGGAAAATATGTCAGAATGTACCAGGGTTGTTACACTGAGTACAAATAACAGTTGCTCACTTTTTTCCTCGCAATCCCTGCTTGTGCAGTGCGCTTTAGACAAGATAAATATAAAGCGGAGAACAATTAAAACTGTTTCATCAGTGTGGACACAGCGAGGCTTGTTTGGTTGAGGTTAGATCTTTTTGTAACAGGGAAAAGAATTGTTTACAACGAACCAACTGTCTTGCTTAGATGCAAGTGTTTGAAAATAAAAATGCCCTTGTCCTCTTCAAAATTATAGAGTGCAAGGTGATAAGTTCACACGTCAAGTTACCATCAATCTGTTCATTATATTCAAGGAACGGTAGAAGATGTAAAGTTACCTTCTTTCCGCCGCCATGTTCCCTTAGGAGTTGGCAAAACAAGTAGAGATCTCAACAGTATCCACCTCTCCAAATCTCCTTTGCCTAGTATCCGGTTAATATCTAAAATGTGTTCTTTGGTTACTGGTTGCCTAATAACCAAGAATGCGAAATAATTACTCGGGTACTCGAATTTCACACTATACTTTTTGTTTTAATTTCAGAGCCCTGTTTGTTTCTGTTTCTTTCCCTATCACATTGTCCAAGTATCAAAATGCATAGACCACTAGCTCTAGAAACTATCACAATCCTTATCTTCAACCTGGAAGTGGATGAAAGGATTAGCATAACAAACTGGAACTAACCAAAGGAAAGGTGCTTTTGTTCAGTGGCCCACAGGGCTCCCCTTGTGGCAGCAGCAGTGCTAAGACAGCCATAATGAAACAAAAATTTAGGGTCTAATGCAACCAACCCTGCCACAACCCATAGTTGACATTGTTATTCTCATGCATTGGTTTGTGAGGGAGACAAAGTTGTTTCTAAACCCTGAGGATTTCGGCTGTATCAACCATAGCTGCACTGAGAACAGCATCACTTCACCCACTTGAAACCAGTACATTAGTTTGCTGAGCCAACCCTTGCTTGTCTCTGTGTTCAGAGAAAGCATTTGGTCTAATAGGATCGGAAATATAAGTTTCCCTAGGTTTCCTCCTCGCATTCCTACTCCATCCTAGTTGCTTAAGACACAAAGATTGTAGTCCATAAATAGAAAGCCTACAATGAAAATTCATAGGTTAGGCACCTAGGACCTAAAAAGAGGACAGCTTTGATTGTAAAGAGTACTGAACATATCCACAATGCCATTGACCTCTCATGGAACTATCTAGGTTATGATCAGCCTCTTTACAACATCGAAAAAATCCAGCACAAACTATTAAATGAGCGTAAAATAATGCGATTTAGTGAACCCTTATTACCATAAGGCCCCACTATTTAAAAAACTAAGTCACCTAACGGTTGGGCAAATGTTCACTAAACATGCATTGCTAATCAGTTAAACCCATCCTATAAACCAGTTAATTATACCCCTTATCCTATAACATAAGCTTAATGATTAATATAATTGTATATAACATACAACACCAAGCCCCCACTCAAGTTAGCAAACACCAACTGGGAGCTAATGCATATACAAACAGACAGAAAAGATTTATAGCTATTATTAAGATCTAGTAAATATGTTGAGGTCATTACAGATACCTTTCCATTATATTTCAATATAACATCTACCACATCGCATCAAACCAGTCTTTGCCATGCTATATTCTACCAGCCATACATCTTGTCTTTAAGACTGTAAGTCCTTGTGCAGCAGGGAATTCATTTACACTATATTTGTACAATGGGACCACCATGTTGCAGCAAGCTTTTATGTACTACTTGCAGGTAAGTGTTAAATATAAAAAACCTTACCTTTCCAACCTATTTCCCATACTGTAAAAAAGTAAAACGGGAGAAAATAGATGCTATTTTATAAAGCCTCAAAAGTGCTCCCTTAAATAATACCGATATCTATATCTTCTCTATATATTATATCTCATCTTTTATGCTGGATTAGACGGTGCTACATCAATGGATGAGAAAGCTAACCACTTACTAGACCATTAGATGCATTCCAATTATGCTGTCCAGAGATGGATGAACTATATTACTAGAAGCACACCTACCACCATGAGTTTACTGTGGGCCTGCCTCCATGAAAGAGTGAGCAGCCTTATACAATTCATGAGAATTCGGCGACACGTATGTCTCTAGTGAGTGCAGGAAGTAACATATCGTGCTTTTTAGCAGGTTGGAAGTTTATAAATAACTTGAGGAATAAGGTCAGAATGACTAACCCACAAGCAGAGCTACTTTAGGTGGTATGAGCTGAGAACATCCCCCATAAGCAGTGGCCTTGTGGGATTGCAAGTAGAGGACTGCACTCGATCCTTCTCCAGTCAATCATAAACGAATTCAATTTCTTGACAGGCGGTGAAGGTATCAGGATGATGGAAGACAAAACAGAAGCACTTCTCAGTCCACTCTACATAGACAGCCTGATAGAGGATGTGCTCACCTTGAAGAGCTGGTATCACTGGTCCTATCATGAAGTATAGATGCAGCCATTTAAAAAAGATGATCTGTACATCACAGGATGAGGTACTGTTGAAGAGAGGGATAAGATGGCAAATTTAACTAGATCAAAAATCGCTGAAGTGCTGCCCACTCGCTGTTTATTCTTATTTACCGGCCGACAAGCATCACTTTCCCAAGAAAGTCCAATCCACCTTACCGTCCCAGGAGATAGCCATCCAAACATAAAATTAACTTTACCTGCAAGTTTGCATCTCTGCCCATCAATTGCTTTAGTAAACATTCCTGATACAGGGGTGCAATTCTCCACTTCCCATCTACCCTGAATAATCTTGTATCTAGTGTAGCTTAGGGGAATGAGTTACAGACCCAGCCAGCAGGATATATGCAGTCAGCTGCCAATTTTACAACGATAATAGACTAGTGGCAGTTACTGTACCACAAAACATCTCAGCTAACTGAGTACAACAGTCTATCTAGGGTACATTATAATTGCCAAATAAAAACTTCAATAGCAAAGTAGACCGCTGAAGACTCAAGACAACTGAATAACAACATTTTAAATATCAGAATAATAGATCTAAATGACACAGAACAGAATAAAAGTATGATTGTGCCTTTGAATGAAAAAACTCTTAAAGCGAGCCGACGAAGGTTATTGACATTCAGTTAACCGTTCAAAACAAGTATAACATCCTTAAAAGGACTAAATGTAATTAGGCTAAACATGCGATTTAAGAAAGCAAAATTCTCCATTTAAGATCAAGTTTGGGCACATTAACAGAGAGAGCATTGTCTAATAATGTGATTGAAGTATCGATAGATGTTTTCCTGAATTCTTTTCAAGAATATTCCCACTAGGGCAGTGAGGTGTTGAGAATTACTATTGATACTAGACATCAAATTTCACAGGGTTATCAAAACTGTTTAAGTGTGTTTGGAATAGCAAGTTCCATTGCTACGGTGACAGGTTCGATGCTATTTGCATCCACATCTTATCATTTACAGAATGAGAACATGTAATTTGTGGCCCACTCCTAATACGGAAAACAGTGTATTATATGTATGGAAAATATAATCCTTGTTTTGTGGGCGAAAAAAAAGTCCTCCGCTGTCCTATGCAGAGCAGACAGGCCTCCTCATTCTTAAAAGACCAATACAAAGTAATTGCCTAGCATACAAATTTATCATGCCTCAGAGGATAGAAGGTAAGTGGGAGCCCTTTCTGGAAATTTGAATTTCGATAATTAAAACCCACCCTCAAAACCTGATGGTAGCCTGTAATCATCACTTCCAACTAAGCAACAAACAAGACAAGATAAACAAAAATGGGAAAAGCGCCTCATCTGCTAACACAGACATTCACTGAAGTCCCAAAAAAGAGAGCATCTGTTTAATTTCTTAAGTAGTGTGTATTCCTGTGCATAACCTTTTTAATCTCTATTGGTCAAATATCATAGTATTTAGTTTTCAATTGACGGGGAGGTGACCAAGCTGTGACCAAATGTTGCAGGCTTTTCGGCAGAATGATCAAGCATGCCTAGAAAACCATAATAATTAGAAGTGAAAGTATCAGAGGGTAGCCGTGTAGTCGGATCTGTAAAAGCAAAGCAAAGAGGTCCTGTGGCCCTTATATGATAACAGACGTTTTGGAGCATAGCTTCGTGGAGGAATACCACTGGGATCAATTTCGTGGATGAATTACCTACTTTGGCGGATCCTGTAGTGAAAATTCCAGGGCCAGGTATATATATATATGCAACCAAGAAGCAGGCTAGAGTTAATGAGGTTAGTTCAATCAGGGAGGATGAGGCCCTCTTCTAGCCAGCTGAGGTGTGAAAACAAAGGGAGGAGAAAGGTTTTGTAGTTGGGCACCACTGCAAGAAACTGCACCATCTACTCAGGACGCTCCCTACACTAACACCGGAACAATCTACATACCCTTAGAGCCCCGACCAGGGTTATTCTATCTACTACCAAGATCCACAAACCCGGAAATCCTGGACGCCCTCATCTCGGGTGATTGGCACTCTCACTGAAGGATTTCTGGTATGTGGACTCTCTACTCAGACCCTATGCCACCAGCACTCCCAGCTATCTCTGTGACACCACTGTTCTGAGGAAACTACAACGCATTGTCACCTCCCAGAAAACACCATCCTAGCCACCATGGATGTAGAGGCTCTCTACACAAACATCCCACACACAGATGGAATACAAGCTGTTAGGAACAGTATCCTGTGATGCCACAGCAAAACTGGCTGCTGAGCTCTGTGCCTTATACTCACACACAACTATTTAAGTTTGATGACATATATACCTCCAGATCAGTGGCACTGCTATGGGCACCCGCATGGCCCCACAATACGCCAATATTTTTATGGCTGACTGGAACAACGCTTCCTCAGCTCTCGTCCACTCACGCCCTCTCTACCTACGCTACATTGATGAATCTCATCATCTGGACCCATGGAAGGAAACTCTAGAAAATTCACCACGATTTCAACAACTTCCACCCACTCAACTCAGCCTGGACCATCTACACGGGAGGTCCACTTTCTAGACACGCACGGTGCCAATAAGCGATGGTCACATTAACACCATCTATCTCAAAACCTACGACCGCTACGCCTACATTCATGCCTCCAGCTTCCATCCCGGCACACACCGATCCATTGTCTACAGCCAAGCACTGAGGTACAACCGCATCTGCTCTACCCCTCAGACAGAGACCAACACCTACAAAAATCTCCACCAAGCATCTCTAAACACATACCCGCACGAGGAAATTAGGAAACAGATCAACAGAGCCAGACGTGTACCCAGAGCCTCCTACTGCAAGACAAACCCAAGAAGAAACCACAGGACTTCACTGGCCATCACATACAGCCCCAGCTAAACCCCTCCACGCATCATCAGGATCTACAACCATCTGGACATGATCCACACTTTCACAGGCTTGGTGTGGCAGGCCAGTCCTCGCCACTAGACACTGCACTGAAACGCTATCTCCAGCACTGCACACCGCCAAGTAACTCAGTAGGAACCAAATCCATGCAACAACCTCGATGCCACTCTGCCCACATATCTACACAGCAGACACCATCATAGGACTAACAGATCTTCACCCACGAAAGCTCATGCTCCAAAACGTCTGTTAGTCTATAAGGTGCCACAGGACTCTTTTCTGCTTTTATTAGAAGTGTAAGGGCTCTAGAAGACTGAACATTTGTAAATATGTACCATCCTTTTGAGAAGAGTCCTTTGCCTGGTGTAGTTATCTGAAATTTATTATTTTACACTTTCCTTTTTATAAAAAGGAAAAATAGTTTCTCTCCTTTACTGAAGTACAAAAAAAAAATAAGCTCCTACAAACAAGAGGGGGGAAAAACAATGAAACTATACATAAAGTAAAACTGGAATAAAGAGAAATATTTCTCTAATCTATTTCAGCTAGAAAAAACTTAGTTCTTACCATTAATAATGGGTACAAAAAATTCAGGAAGTAGTGTGATTTTTTTCTTAATCTGATTTTTTTAAATGCAGTAAATCCGAATACTTCCCTATCAACTTCATTGGTTCACAAGAAGAAAAGAATTAAGAGAAATGGAAAGGCAGGTTAACAAAAGCATGCAGGCAGACTCTGCTGACCATGAACAGCCCTAAAGACTTCAGTTGGACATTGTTTAATCAGAACGCTCTGCCTCCATAGATCATTTTGAAGAACAGGAGCCTTTATCCCTTCCCACCTTTTCCACAAATATATGGGATTCATACAGCTAAATTCCAGAAAGTTAGTTATTCATCCCCTGAAGTTCAAAGAAATTTGTCCTAAACCACATCTAAATGCTTAGGATTTTTTTATTTTAAATGATGAGTACTCCATCCCCTCCGAACTCCCCTTCCACCAGCAACTCAGATACCCAGTCGTGATGCATAGTGAGGAGGCCTTCAGTCCTCATCAACTGTGTCTACAAAAGGAACATTTGCCTAGGTGAAGGTCTTCTAGCTTCCATCAGCCAATCTATTCTGATATGCTGCTTTGTTTCAGTAGAGGTATAAGTTGCCACCATCTCTCAGAGGCAGCCACTAGTGGGTTCTTAAGAAGCAATAGTTTTTACTGTCCTTGAAGTGACAAGCTCAGCTTCCAGAATCATATCTTGTCCTATTTGTCTGCTATCTTGAGATCAGAGCGCTTCAAGGACAACATAATGCCTCTTGAGCTGGCAATGTAATTAGTGTTGCCATCTGTCCTGAAAATTGTATGACCGTCCTGCTGTGCAAGCATTGGGCTTGCAATCCTTTTATAAACAGGCTGCTCCAATAAATGATTTCCTAGCACAGTCTAAAAACAAGACAAGGAAACTATCCTCAACACATCTCTGTACATCTAAAATCCTGACCTGTAAGAGGAAGACGAAAAATATACAGTTCTCCCATACTCAGTTTTTTGAACTTGTGAAAATACTTGCCTGGTAGCATGTAGTGTTAAAATAACAGAGGAGTTTTAACTGTTTTTAAGTGCAAATTTCATCAATTTTAAGAGTGGAATCATTACTAAATCCTCTATAAATACTAAAAGGGGGCTGCAAACAATAACAGTTGCAGAACTTCCTGAAACCAAAAAAACCTAGTTTTAGCTTGATAAATATGTTTTTGATCTGTATGTATTCTGCTCTCGTATTGTATTAGTGTCCCAGATTCTTGTGTCTTTGGACACATTTTCCCAACTCCCACTAAAGTCAAAGGCACAATAATAATGTCACTTCTGTTACAGCACAGAAGTAACTCTAAGAACAACAGAGAATCCTGTGGCACCTTATAGACTAACAGACGTTTTGGAGCGTGAGCTTTCATGGGTGAATACCCACTTCGTCAGACCTGCGTCTGACGAAGTGTGTATTCACCCACGAAAGCTCACGCTCCAAAATGTCTGTTAGTCTATAAGGTGCCACAGGATTCTCTGCTGCTTTTACAGATCCAGACTAACACGGCTACCCCTCTGATACTCTAAGAACAACGTGAGTGCTGAATACACTACACAGGAAAACAAAGAGCACTAGATTCCTAGTTGTGTCCTCACCAGAATTTCATCTGATAGTGTCCCTTCAAACTTTCCTTGTAACCTCCCTGGAAATACAAATTTTCAGTGTACTTTTAGCCAACATTCACCACATACCTAGTGCAGTCATTAAAAAGATCTTTGCAAGGATTCTGCTCCAGTCTTGTTTTACATTCATTCACTGTATCCTGAGGTATTTCCGGTAAGTGGGCTGCAGACTTTACATGATACAAACCAAAAACAATAATAAAAACAATTAGTAATCTAACAAAGATAAAGAATCATAAAAATGTAGGGCTGTAAGAGACCCTCAAGAGGTCAACTAGTCCATCCACCTGCACCCAGGCAGGATCAAGTACATATAGTATATGAGAGGTCTTTGTCTAACCTGTTCTTAAAAACCTTCATTAATGGGGATTCCACAATCTCCTTTGGTAACCTAGTCCAGTAGGTAATTAACTTTTATAATGAGAGTTTTTCCTGATATCTAACCTAATATCTCCTTTGCTTCATATTAAGCCCATTACTTCTTGGCCTATCTCCAGTGGACCTGGAGAACAATGGATCACCGTCCTCTTTATAACAGGCCTTACAATACTTGAAGGCTTATCAGGTTCCCCTCCGCCCCCCATCAGTCTTCTTTCCTTAAGACTAAAACATGCCCAGTTTTTTTAACCTTTCCTCATAAAGCAACAGAAATGACATTATTAAAAACAGGCCTATCTCCAATTTGTCCACAGCTTTCCTAGTTTGGGACCCAAAACTGGACAAAGTACTCCAGCGAAGGTCTCACCAGTGCTGAGGACAGCCAGGATAGTTATTACCGCCCATGTCTTACATATGACACTCCTGTGCTATTGTTTGTTTGTTTTTCTTTTTCTTCTCCCCTCCTCCCCCCAGCTGCATCACATTGTTGGCTCATATTTTATTTGTAATACACTATACTCCCCAGATCTTTTTCAGTAGTACTACAGTAAAAGCTGTTTAATCTGGCATGTTGAGGAAATGGTGCCGGTAAGTGAAAAATGCCAGTTAACAAAAAGAGGGAGGGTGTTTGGGTGTGGGAGGGGGTGCAGGGCTGGAGCACCCCCATTCTTCGCAGTTCATCCCAACTGAGTGACTTCAGTTGACTCCCCTTGGAATCCAGTCACACCGGTTTAGAGAACTTTCTGGTTGGTGAAGTGTCAGATAAAACAGCTTTTACTGTATTACCTAGCCAATTATTCCCCATTTTCTATCTGTGCATTTGATTTTTGTTTCCTAAGGCTATGTCTCTATTGACAACAGTGTATAGAGTACATACACTGCATGCCCTTGAGCACAGGTACAAATAGCAGTGTAGAAAGTGAGGCACTGCTTAGATGATTTGAGTACAGACATGATGCCAGAGCAGTATGGTCTTTCAACCAGTTTTGAGCCCACCTTATAGTTATTTCATCCAGACCTCATTTCCCCAGTTTGCTTATGAGTATATCATGTTGGACTGTGTCAAAGGCCTTACTAAAAATCAATATATATGTCAGGTTTGTTTGGCATGATTTGTTCTTGACAAATTCATGTATTAATCATTTTGTAGGCAATTTGTTCAATCCCTGAAAAGATAGTAGAAGTTAAGTTGACTGGCCCATAATTCCCCAAGTTCTCTTGTTTTCCCTTTTAAAGATATGTGCTTTGTTTGTCTTTCTCCAGTCCTCCAGCCCTCACCCATCCTCCACACCTTCTCAAAGATCATTGCTAACAGTTACAAGACCACTGCAATTTGAAGGTTTCAATAACTCAGACATAGGTTAGGGGTTTGTTATATAAGTGGATGGGTAGGGTTCTGTGGCCTGCTTTGTGCAGGAGGTCAGACTAGATGATCATATTGGTCCCTTCTGACCTATGAGTCTATGAGTCAATTGGTTTCCAAAGTACCCTAGAGTGAACTTCATCATGCCCTGCCAACTTGACTACATCTAAATATTCTTTAACTTTATCTTTCCCTAATCTGGCTGGGTTTCTTCCCCTTTGATGTTAATATTGTGTTATGCATCTGATCACAATTAACCTTTTAGTGAACACTGAAGCAAAACAGGCATTAAACACCTCAGTCTTCTTGATAAGCAGAGGACCTACATTTTCCTTCATCTCTCTACTACTCCTAATGTATTTAAAGAACCTCTTCTTATTGGCCTTTTATGTCCCTTGCCAGGAGCAACTCATTTTGTGCCTTAGTTTTTCTGAATTTTGTCTCTTCATGCTTGTGCTATTTTTTCTATACTCCTTAGCAGTTCGGCCATATTTCTACTTTTGTAGGATCGTTTTTTACTTTCAGGTCATTAAAGAGCTCCTGAAGCAGCCATATTGGCTTCTAACTATTCTTCCTATCTTTTCTTTGCATTGGGATAGATTGTAGTTCTTCCTTTAATATTCTCTCTGAGAAACTGCCAGCTTTCCTGATCTACTTTATCCCTTAGATTTTCTTCCCATTGGACCTTATCTACCAGTGCTCTGAGTTTGTTAAAGTATGTTTTCTGAAGTCCATTGTGCTTATTCTGCTGTTCTCACTCCTTCCTCTCCTTAGAGTTCATTAAATCTATCATTTCATGATCATTTTCAACAAAATTTGCCTTTCACCTTCAGATTCGCAACCAATTATGCTCTCTTCATCAGAGGAAGTTTTCTAACTGGTTTAAAAAACAAATAACTTCAGCTAAACACATTTTAAAACCAGTTAGCTGTTTCCCTCAGCTGTTAAATAAGCTTCCAGAGAAAATGAGACTAATCCAGAGCTGAGCATTTTTAGGACACCTGCAAAATCCGTATCTTCCTCAAGATAAAGCTTCCTCAACATAACCAGAACAACTGGAGAGGAGAGGGAGAAAAGATGATGGAAGTTATATCCCTGGCAGAACTTCTGACAGACAGAATAGGGAGAAGAACAAAGACTCCTTGAATTCTACCAGGGACATCTCTAGGCAGATCTAATTTACCAGGCCAGTAAACAGATATTAATAAACTTAGTAGGAGCTGTGGGTGCCCAGCATCTTCTGAAAAATCAGCTCCTGTGTTTCTCAAGCTGGGCAGCCAAAAGCTGGGCAGCCTGAAACACTTTTGAAAATTTACACCTAATTTCTCAAGTCCACACAACATGTCAGCTGCAAAGCCAGATCTAGAACTCAAGAGTTCCTTACATTCCAATGATTCTCATGTCTCTAAACCACACAACTTTAAAGTAATATGCTAAAACAGCAATTTAGCTACTTCTTGACATTTAGATGTCAATAGGTTTTAGTCCAATCTCACAAAATTCCGCTTGCCCAGAACTAGTAATTAAAAAAAAAAAATTACCATAGAGAAAAGTTAAATGTCATAGTGCTCATGAAAAAATAATGATAGAGAGCAGTCAAGCTTTGTGCTTGAGTTAATGAAGTTTCACAATAATCTTGAAAGGAAGGGCTTGTCCACATTCCAGAATGACTTGCAAAATTTTATTAGAGTTTCTCATTTTGAGAGCAATTTACTTCTTAATATTTTGAAAACTAAAACATCATCTGAAATTGTTGCCATTTTGAGCTCTAATTTGGTCAGCTCTTACAATGCAGTTTGACAAAATATTTTGCAACAGGATATACTTACCCCGTTAGCGAAGTATGTGTCTAAAACTTTCAGACCACAATCTTTACGCTTTTCATCTGAAGACACTTCATATTTGGCCTACGGAAAAGGAATGAAAATTAAATTAGATCCATTGTTACCTCATATTGCAATAGTAACTGTGATGCCATGTGATTTCTATCACAAATACTGGGAGGCATCTCACCTATGGATTATAAACTGTTTTCATCTATGGCATTCAAGAATTTAGAGATTTTTTAGGATGCATACTGAAACAGATAATTATCCACATCATCTTAAAAAAAAAAAAGGAAATATGCCAAAACTGTACCTCTAAGACATATTGAAACTGGAGATTTGATCTGCAAAATTCCAGAAGCTATGCCTTAGAAGTATGCATAATTACACTGAAATTATATTTCACATAATAGGAAGCCTTACACAGCAGGATGATGTGCATAATCTTAGGCTGGTTAGTCTGACATCACTCCTAGGCAAAATAATGGAAAAGCTGATATGAGATTCAATTAAGAGACTTAAAGGATGGGACTATAATCAACACCAGTCAACACTCTTTTATGGATAATAGGTTTTC
The DNA here is from genome assembly GCF_003597395.2 of Chelonoidis abingdonii. NCBI lineage: Eukaryota > Metazoa > Chordata > Testudines > Testudinidae > Chelonoidis > Chelonoidis abingdonii. Next base: position 125,916,195 of record NC_133773.1, read on the forward strand.
AACCTGATTCCACTTTTTGAGATTACAAATTTGGTTGATAAAAGCTAATTGCACACAGATAGACTATGTAAGGGATTTGACTTAGTACTGCACAACAACATTCTGACTGAAAATTAGCACTATACAATATCAACTAAGCACATGTTAAATGGAATAAAAACTGGCCAAGTGATGGATCTAAAAAGGTAGTCGTCAACCTCATTGAATGGAGGTGTTTCTAGTGAGATTCTGCAAGATTGGTCCTAGGCCCAACATTTTTTATCGGCAATCAAGAAGCAAACATAAGAATCACTGCCAATAAAATGTGTGGTTGACACAAAAATTGGCGGATTCGTAAGTATTAGTTAGGACAAGGCAATCATACAGAGTAATCAGGATTGCATGGTAAACTAGGTCCATTCAAACAAATGTAAGATCACACACATAGGAACAAACAAAAAAAATGTAGGACAAAACTACAGAATGGTTGACTCTATTCTGGAAAACAATAACTCTGATTACGGGTCACAATGGACAAGCAACTGAACATGAGCTCCCAGAGCGATGCTGTGGCAAAAAGAGCTAAGGCAATCCTTGGATGTATAAACAGGAGAATAATGAGTACTTATAGAGAGGTGACTTTACCTCTGTATGCTGCACTGAGGACACAGATACTGGAATAATGCATGCAGGTCTGGTGTCCCTATTTTTAAAAGGATGGGGAAAAATTGGAGAGAGTGCAGAAAAGAGCCACAAAATTGATTCAAGGGCTAGAAAAAATGTCTTACACATTGAGAGATTTAAGTTCCCAATCTTCTTAGTTTATCAAAAAGAAGATGAGTAGTGACTTCATTACAATACCTTCATGGGGAGAAATTATCAGGTAATCAAGGAGTCTTTAATCTAGCAGAGAAAAGCCTAACAAAAACCAGCAGCTGAAAATTGATGCCAGATACTGGGAACAATTTTATAAAAAATGAGTATAATTACTCATTGGAACCAACTACCAAGGAAACTTGTAGATTACCCTTCTTTTGATGTCTGCATATCTAGACTGGATATCTTTCTGGAAGGTATGCTTTAGTCAAACAAGTTACTAGAGTAACTTGGAGAAACGTAATGGCATGTGATACACAGAAGGTCAGACTAGAGGAGCTAATGGTCCTTTTGGACATTTAAACCCCTCCTCCCCCAAACTATGAATACAGAGCTTCATCAGTTCAAAGATAACTGTACAGTAGAAACATGACTGTTATCACTCCCATGTGAGACAAGAAGGTATTATCCCTACCGTATATACACACAGACTGCTCAAGATAAAAGTTAAAGAGACACACAAGAGGAATCTTGTTAAACTGACTCATGATAGAGAAACAAAGGTGAGTGAGGTAGTATCTTTTATTGGACCAACTTCTTGTCTCTCTCACCAACAAAAGTTGGCCAGTAAAAGATATTACCTGATCCACCTTGTCTCTTTAATATCTTGGGACTGATATGGCTACAACAATAGAGAATTCTGATTTCTGATACAGCACCCACTAAATAGTAGATCTTGAATTTAAAAACAAATTAATATCTAAATAAATGTCTTTGAAATAATTTTCTCCTCTCCTGTTGAAATTTATGAGGGTCTAATCAGCAAAAAAGAAACAGTGAATGAGTGAGGGAAACATCAAGACTACATATAAAATGCCATTAAAAGCACAAGGTAAAACATGGAAAGAGAAAAAATTGCTAACAATATAGTTACTGAAAGCTTAGGTGTTAATAACTACAGCAGGTACATTTTCAAACAAGTGTTATTTCATGTTCAGTGTTGAAATATCTAGGGGACTCATTTTCAGAAGTACTAATACCTATAACATCAAATGAAGTTAATGTATACAGGCACTACACTTCTCTGGAATGAATAAACATCAGGCTCTTCAGTGTTTCAAGTTGAGCACCCAAATATAAAGACAACCAAAATTAGAAGCTATTTTTGAAATTTTGGTTCTAAATGACTTACCTAAAGTCACAGTCAGCAGCACAGCTAGGACTGGAAATCCAGACTCCCTAGAATCCAGTCCCATGATCAACCTAGTAAATTATCCTCAAGACATAGCTTTTCTGCTTGAACATTTTGATCTTGATCACTTCAAAAAAATTCAACCATTAAACAATTAAGTCAGTACTTTTGCTATCATGAAATTAAGGTAATACCTATAGTGGAAATACAAATTCTGCAGCAATGATTGATCAACTGCAGCACACTGGGTGTCTTAACATTTTTATATTATGCCAAAGAAGTTAGTCACCTAATATAAACTTTTAGCCTTATGGTTTTATTTCCACTAATCAGGGACAGGCATTTCATCTAATTTAGAGGAAGTTAAAGAAGGCTTGCTTCAATGTAATCTAATTTCAAATATTCTGCATAACAAAAAAATTGAGAAGGAAGTTTGAGTCACTACCTCAAAGTGCAATTTCTTCACACTTTAGTAACCCCCACTCCGGATATTGGAATGGATTTATGGTAAGGTGAGGAGACTAAAACCTATTCAGTCATGTTCTCAACTCTTCCTTTTCTTCTAAAGCCATACAACTGCCATAGGTGCTGGAACTACGGATGTGGGTGGTGCTGCAGCACCCCCTGGCTTGAAGTGGTTTCAATTATATGCAGGGTTTACCGTTTGGTTCAATGGCTCTCAACATCTCCACTATAAAAACTGTCCCAGCACCCCTGCAACTGCCTGAAGATTTTTCAAACTATTATCCATCTTAAAACTAACAATACATAAACTATGTAGCATGGCTTAACTCTACCTTGAACCTGCCATTTCAGCCTCCCAACATATTTATGTTGTAGAAATCAAGTTGTCCCTAGGATAGCAACACAAAATACACTAAATTGCGAGATGCACTAGGCTCGTAGAGTTGTTTTTTTTACGGATCCTCCTTCCCTGACTCTATACTGTATTTCTGTGTCTCAAATATAGTTCCTGCCTGAATACGTGAAAAAATTTAAATCCTATGCTGAACTGCATATGCTGAAAAACTTTGAAACAGCTTGTGTTCTCAGAACTCTGTGTAATTATGATATGCCAAAGGAGAAAGTTTATAGAAAATTAGGTCATTATTTGACTACAAGAAAACTGGCTTGTCTACTTCACACCATTACTTTTGTCCGTTTTAAGAACTTGAGTTAGCTGGCTGAAGCTCAATCCAGAAAAGAAAGAGGGGATCCTGGTTGATTGAGGACCTATCTGGAAGAGATGGCAGATATTATAACTGACCTCTTTAACTAAGAGGGTATGCCAGCCCTTAGACTGTAAGATTGACAACTTGGGTTTATATTAGATCCTGGGATGCTTCTGGTTTTATCTGGCAACAGCAATTCTCAAGGATGCTTCCTCTCCAAAACTTTTCAACTTGGGGGGAAAAAATGCAAACTCTCTCCTCAGATCTGGGGCTCACAACAGCTATTTATGCCTTTGTGAGATCCAGACTAATTTAATAGGAACAATATATACAAAGCTATACAAATATACATTGAGGCCACTCAGAAGATTACAGCTAGTGCTGAAAATGGCTGGTGCTTAATTAGCAGCATGGGTCTCCCATGAAGGATGACATGCGTGGCAAAGATAACATTGCCTTAGTGTTAGTTTCTAGGAATTGGTTTTGTTCCTGTTGTCTTAGGTACATCTATACTACAAAGTTAGGTCAACATAAACTGTCTTGAATCGATGTGTCTACACTTAAAATTTGTCTCCCATCGATGTAAGTTCTCTATTACACAGACATAGTAACACCACCTCCCCATGAAGCACTGAGTCATGGTCAACCTATTGAGGTCAACACAGCCCAAATGCAGACACTGCATTACCTATGTCAACCCTAGCAATCCTCCAGCAGCTGTCCAACAATGCTCGACACTGACCACTCTAGTCACATTTGTGAACTCCACTGTGCAGGGGACACGGAGACTGAAAGTCCAACTCACTCTCTTTAAAAGCCTGCACATTTTTGAAATGCCCGTTCCTGATTGTCCATCTTGATTAACACAACTGGCAGTTCTCCATTGTTATGTGCAACAGCCTGTCTGACTATGCCAGCTACATGCTCCAGATGCACTCCAGCCTGAAGTAAACTGGAGATATTGGCTCTCGGCCTGTGGGGAGAAAAGGCAGTTGCAAGCACAGCTATGGACCAGATATAGAAATATGTACAACTATGAGCAGATTGCACATGGGATGTAGGAGAAGGGGTAAGACAGCAATCAGCAGCAGTGCCATGTGAATGCAAAGGAAGTATGGCAGGCATATCAGGAGGCCAACAATTGATCTGCTGCCAAGCTGCAGACCTGCCACATTTACAAAGAACTGCATGCCATACTTAGAGACCTCCTGCACCGCCCCGTACACCCCTCTGGATACCTCCGAGGAGTCTGAGGCACAAGCCCCTGGCGTGAACAGCAAGGAGGAGATAAAGGAGGAGGATGTGGGACATGTGACTGGGGGAGGGGGATGAGGGCCCAGCTATGCCTTGAGCCAAGGTCTGTTTGAGACTCCACCACAGTCCAGTCACTCCCAGCAGTTGAACATAGGTGAGCCCAATGCAAGGGAAGAAACCTCAGGAAAACGTGTAAATTTATTTCCCATTAGTGATGGTGCCCCCCAATTTAGCAGGAAACAGCTACTGATTTTTTGTTAATTTACTCATACTAGAAGAGGTAGAGTAGCAATCTACTTTTCACTCCCTCGTAGAATTAAGTAGAGGGGGCATAAACAGCAGTTTCTTTATGTACACAGGGATGGCCATTGAAGCCTCCTGAGATCTTGATGAAACTTTCATGGTGGTAAACTGCAATCCTCTCTCAAAGGTTTCTAGGGATGGCACCCTTCTTTCTTTCTCCTCAGTAGGACACTTTTCCACACTGGTTGGAGAACTTTGGCTTGCACCATTACAATAAGTAGGTAACAGCATACAGGCCCCAGGTGGCTCCAGGATGTCAGCAGCAGCTGTGTTCTCTGTGCCTTTGTTACCCTCAGGAGTGAGATATCAGCTAAAATTACCATTGACTGTGTAAAATGGTGCCAGTTTTCAGTGCCATTGCCCTGTACTCAGTTTCATGCAACTGAGCAATTCCCACCTCATTTCCCTCACCCGTGGCAGGCCATGCTCACCATGGCTGGCCCTATTAGTGGCACCATGCACATGCACTCCAAAGCAGAAGTGTCAATAAGCATGTCTTGTTTAAACCTTTAGGGGAACAAGGGAAGGGAGTTCTGAAACTTAACTTTTGTTTTCTGTAGCAACTATACTGCCAATGATACCTCTGCGTGCCACTGCAACCTTGAAGAGTTTCCCCTCCACACCTGTGGAACGCCTGAACCAGATAAGGAGAAGAAAGAAGAGGACTTGGGAAGACATAGTCGGTGAGATTCAGCAAGTCAGTGATGCATCAGATCATGACCAGAGAGCCCGGAGGATGAATACTGCAGACTGTATGGAGGATGAAAGAGTGGACAGGAGAAATCCCTAGGAGAACCAGCAGGAAAATGAGAGGGAGATGCACCAAGATATAATGGGCTTCTTTGGCTGAAAACACAGATGCTGCAGATTCTTGTGGATTTACAGGTTCAACAATCATGGGCTAGCATTCCTTTGCAGTCCATGGAGAACTCCGGTATAGCACCTCATTACACCCCACCTCAACCTCCCATGTGGGATCAGGGGCTACATTCCTACCCCTGCCACTACACTCAGGGGGACATTAAAGGCAACCACAGCTTTACATATATTGACCTGTGAGAGCCACAGGTAATGTATGTGTAGCTAAAATGGATATGAATGGTCCTTCCCTTTCTTTAACCTCAGTTCCATCATTTATTAAGGTTCTAAAGTATTTGCTTTTAACTTGCACAGAATTTATTTTGAAGTATTTACGTTACTCGATGAAACTCTATTGTTTGGGAAATAATTTATGTTTATTAGTTCCCAATACATGTTGCAGAATCCCTAGCAGTAGTGAACCCACCTACTTTCTTGCTACTGTACAACGTGACAACTCTAGGATCAGTGACAAAACCATGTAATAATCATAAATGTACACCAAATACCACAAAATTAATAGGTGCATTATCAGTGTCAAATTCTTAGATGTACTTCAAGCACCACACAATTCATAACGGGCCCCCAAACAGCAGGGCCACATACAGCACAGTACACCGTAACACATTACTACAGCTCGCTGATAGTGTTCTTTCAATGCCTCCCTGAGCCATATAGCTCTGTGTTGAGCTTGTATAATAGCCCTTGTGTGCCTATTCAAACTCAGCAGACAGCCACTCCACCTTAACCCCATGGCAACTTTCCTCCCTTTGCTTCAGACATTATATAGGACACAACTGGCAGCTATAACCATTGGGATATTTTTCTCAATCTGAGCCAACCTTGTGAGTAAGTAACACCAGCACCCCTTTCATCTACCAAAAGCATGTTTAACATTCTTCATCTGCTACGCCAGCAGTTGAATATTTCCTTGGTGCTGTTGAGGTGCTGGTATACAGCTTCGTGAGCCAGAGGGATAAGGGGTAGGCTGGGTCCCCCAGGATCACTACTGGCATTTCAATGGTATTGTCAATGGTAATCTATTGGTTGGCAAAGAAAGTCCATGCTTATAGCTTTCTGAACTCGCCTGTGTTCTTAAAGATACAAGCGTCATGCACTTTGCTTGACCAGCCAACTTTGATGTTAATGAAGCATCCCTAGTGATCCACCAGTGCTCATGTAACCACAGAAAAGTAGCCCTTTTGCTGATGTACTTGCTGGCAAGGTGGTCTGGTGCCAAAATAGGAATATGCTTCACGCAGTTTGGGAATCCCATTCCTGCAAATCCATCCAATACATCCCACACATTGCCAAGAATCACCATCCTACATAGCAAGAGATGATTAATGGCTCTGCAAACTTGCATCACAACGGTCCCCCCCCAGTGGATTTTCCAATTCCAAAATTACTTCCTACTGACCGATAGCAACCTGGCATTGCAAGTTTCCTCAGTGGAGAAGTAAACGGCAATAGCTCTGTCAGTGCAGCTCTCATTCTGGTGTTCCAGCTTTGGGGCAAACTCAATATACAGATCCAGGACTGTGGGCTTGCACATCCAAAAGTTCTGCAGCCACTGCTCATCATCCCAAACCTGCATTATGATACAGTCTCACCAGTCAGTACTCATTTCTCAGGCCCAGAAATGGCACTCCATCATTTACAGCTGCTCTGTGAATGCCTCCAACAATCTTGAATTGGTTCTTGCTATGTCCCACAGCAATCTGCCCTTCAGGAAATCATCATGTTCCCTCATCTCTTCTTGCAGCTCTGCAAATACCAGAGTATTGTGTGTCCTGTGTTTGGAATACTCATGGCAATAGTTCAGAGCTCTGCAGGCTCCATGTTTCTATCAGCGATGGTGGAGAATGACAAGTCCCACATGGGTTCGAGGGATTTTCAAAATAGGCTTGAAAATTATAAGATAGAGATGACATTACGTGGTGGAGAAATATGCATAATAGGAACTTGTCCCCACAGTTCCAGTCACTCCTATGTGACTCTTTTCTGCCCCACCGTGCATTGCCAAAACGTCCTGAAAGACATTGTGTTGGAGAACAGTGAACTGAACACTGGGCTATCTAGCCATGGTGCATTGCACTGTGCATCAACACAGTCATTTCTGGGGAGTACATGCAGTACCAATGCAAGAAGCTAAGTACACATGCGCATAAGCAACATACTAACTGTGGAAGCTTTATGTCAAGGTAACTTGGGTTGGCAAAAATTTGTAGTGTAGACATACCCTTAGGCCAGTGGTTCTTAACCTTTACTGCAGCCTGCACCCCTTTGGTTCTCAAAATATGTTCTCGCACCCCTTAAATCTAGATATATTTTTTGTTTGCATATTACACTGCTCTACAGCCAAAATGCTTCTGAAATAAATGTAGTCAAACTTTACTAATTCTGGGTCACTGAGAACGAAAATGATGCTTAAAATTGTTGATTGGCTCTAGTCTAGCTCTTGGGCTCCAGACTACAGCAGTGGAATCTCCTGGCAGGTGATGTGATGGTTTCCATGTGCCGTGGCATCAAAAGGACTTGTCCCATTCTATCTTCATTGGAAGGTTGATTTGTTAGCTGTGCAACAACCATTTACGATTGTGATGGCAGCCTCAACATTGTTCCGTCCGATGAGCGTGAGTGACTGTGTCGTGTGATGTCTAGTCGAAGTCCGGTTTTAAGCTTGTTTTGCTTTGCATTATGGCATGCTTTTGCCATCATTCAGTTGTCATGCAGTATATGAAGGAACTTGGACAACATGAAAACTTTGAGTGAGTGTTTATTGGGGCGGGGCTGCATAAACTATGACCAACAGGCAGTTGTGCAGCTTTGTGGCGATTGAGTTTGTTTGCTCTCTTGCTGGTTCTGCGTGTGAATACACAAAGTACTGCTGTTTTCTGCGCTGGGTTAATGGTCGATTGCTTAAGGATTTCCATTTACCATCTAAGAAAGTATTGGCCATCTCGACAGGTCATTTGGAGCGTGGTGAGGTAAAAGTGTTCAGGATCCACACTTGATGACTCAAGAAGATTTTGTTACCACCCTTACTTTCTATCAAGCCTGGGGTCTGATGCAGAATTTTGTCAACGGCATTAAAACAAACATCATGAGATTTCAAGTACCTCTGTGGAACAATTCTTTCCAAGGTTTAAGGTGAAGCTAGATAAGGACGGTGTTTTTGTTAGGTCCTCAGATCGGTAATTTCTTCGAGATGTGGCATTTGACATGCTGGAAAGACGGATGGAAAGGCTTTCCAGTTAGTGGCATCATTTTCTCTTCGGATTAACAACAAGGAACAAACTATAGGTTGTTGGTGGAAACTACTCAAGGGTATACAAAGCCTTGGATTTGCAAATGTCACTAAGATAACATTTTTTGATTCTCATTAGCTTTTTTCCACCTGAACTAGCTACGCGCCGCGTATATTGAGTGGCGGCGGAGAGCTGTGGGTGGGTACATTGCATCTCGCATATAGATATCTTACTTAGTGTTTCGGATCCCATCGTCGGTATATACGCTATGTCTGGCCTGACAGAGATGCTCATTTAATGGCAACAAAGACAGCCAAGAACGCGCCGAGTAGTTCACTGGAATAGGACTAAATATGTACGTAATAGTTTTTGGCCTTGTTTTCATTAATTATCTTATTATTCTATTAACCGTTTGCTTATTTTTAAAGTGTTACGTACAACGGACAGGTTTGAAATACTTATCATGTTAAGCAAACCCATAACACTATGAAAGCTTGGTTTACAATTTATGATTAAAACTCTACTATCTACACAATATACATAGACATAAAATATAAAAACTTAAATATCTTAGAAACAGTAGCCAATCAGTTGTTTTAATTGTCATATTTGAATTCAGCACATCAAAATACATAAAATACCACATTTTATCTCTGAAGCAGACGACTTCTCAAAAATTGTAGACCAGTGTTACAGTAATCGTTAAACGTATAATGTTAATAAACACATAGGTTTGATGAAACAAAATAGTTGTACTTATGTGCCTGTGCTTAATTTGTGTTTTTGATGATTTACCTTCTTAAAAAAATCTGGCATGTCTCAAACCCCCAGAAAGGGCATCTTACATCCCCAAGGAGTGCGTGCACCGCAGGTTAAGAACCGCTGCCTTAGGCTATGTCTACACAGACAGCTGTGCAATTGTAGTGCTACACTGTAGACACAACAAGATTCTATCACAGTTAATCCATCTCCCTGAGAGGCAGTAGCTAGGTCACCGGAAGAATTCTTCCATTGACCTAGCACTGTCTATGCTGGGGATTAGGTCAGCAAAAATATCTCTCTCAGAGGTGTGGACTTTTCACAGTCCTTAGAGAGCATATGTCAATGTAAGTTTTCAGTGTAGACCAGCTCTTAGAGAGCACCTAACTAAGGGTATGGCTACACTTGAAACTTCAAAGCGCTGTCGCAGCAGCGCTTTGAAGTGCAAGTGTGGTCACAGCGCGAGCGCTGGGAGAGAGCTCTCCCAGCGCTGCATGTACTCCACATCCTCTACAGGTGTAGCTTGCAGTGGCTCCCAGCGCTGCGACACTGTTTACACTGAGGTTTTACAGCGCTGTATCTTGCAGTGCTCAGGGGGGTGTTTTTTTCACACCCCTGAGCGCAAAACTTGCAGCGCTGTAAAGTGCCAGTGTAGCCATGGCCTAAACTGATATCAGGTGAGATACTGAAACCTAGATCTATACATAAGCAGGAAGAGCATTTTCAGTGAACTAAGGTTTCCCCCAATGGAGCCCAAATTTATTGACCTCTAAGGTACACTACAAGACATACAAATTTACTCCAGATTTTGTCAGAAGTTGTAGACATTAAGGGCATTGAATTTCTTTTGCTGAGCTCTCTTTAGTTGACACTGAACCAGTTTTGCTACATTTTAATACTTGTGGTATTAGTATGCATTTGGAGCTAAAGAATGTGGCGGGCACATTTTATAAAACTTTAAAATAGGCTATTTGCGCCAGTTCCTAATTCCTCAGAAGAACAAGGCTGGAGAACTTCTAGGAGGAGTCTACTACTTACCACTGCATCCAGGAATTCAATGCAAGTCTTCAGATCTGGCCTAGTGTCACAGAACTGTCTGAAGAGAAGTCTCCCTATTGGCTGCTTGTCACAGAGCTGGTTATAGTTTTTTTCTGGGTAAAGGAAGAGATTAAACAGATGACATCATTACAAAGCCAGAGTGCTGTTTCTCACACCCCTTACTATACCAATTTAAGACTGCAACAGAAAAAGCAACATTTAGAGCAAGAGTTCTCAAACTGGGGGATTGGGACCCCTCAGGGGGTCAATGAGGTTATTACCTGGGGGGTTACGAGATGTCAGCCTCCACCCCAAACCTTGCTTTGCCTCCAGCATTTATAATGGTGTTATATAAATATATTAAAAAGTGTTTTTAATTTATAAGGGGGCAGGTAGCACTTGGAGCCTTGCTATGTTAAAGGGGTCACCAGTACAAAAGTTTGAGAAACACTGATTCAGAGCATTTATATTGCAGATTCCCACTCAGATAGCACCACCAAGATTTCATGCAATCATTAACATGTCAAAGGAGCAGGCTAAACCAGCTGTAAAGGTCACAAAGGAAAGTGACAGAGACATGCTTACCACCACTGCTGCCTCCAACATCCCACCCCAAACGTACACAAAATAGTGTAAAACTTTTATGTAACCCTTCTGCCCCTCTGAGTTGGCAGCAACAAGAGCCAGGTTCAGTATCCAGGGGTTCCGTTTCAATAACGCAATGCAAAACCGGCTCGAGACCCCACCCAGTGACCTGGGACAATTACATACTACCCCCCCCCGGGTGCCTCTAGCAGGCAATACTTCCCCTCTCGCAAGCACGGAGTCTGAGTGGTAGCAAATCTTTATATAAGAGGAAAACAATTGCAGTCACGTTGGAGAAAACCACAAACAGAATTAAACACACAACACAAAAAAACCCCCTCCAAGTACCGTTTGGCAATGTCCTTTCCCCCTTAGCTCTTAAGTCCAATCAACCAAAGTCATACAACCAAAATCTCGGTTCTAGTCTCTCAGTGCCACCGCATTTCAAAAGTTTTACTGCAGAGTTACCCGTCCAGCCTGGTGAAATGGGGGGCGTACACAAGGGTGTTAGGGCACCTTACGTGGCCAGGGCAACTGCCTGTCTCTCCGTGGATTCTGCTCAGCCTTCACCACGACCAGCTCCACTCCACCAGCTTGCCACTCTCCTGCGACCAGTGAGCGCGTTTCCAGCCACCCCTGCAAACCACTCCACTCCGCTCACTGTCCATGGGCTGCTCCACACACTGCAAACTGCTCGCCTCCTCCGGTGAGTCTGCTGCAGCCTTCACCCGACCAGCCCACTTCGATCATTGTCCGGGGTTCCTCTAACGTGCCTGCAAAACTGCTCCGTTTGCCAGCCGCTTGCGATAACGATTCAGGCTCCCCACAATTACAGCACAGATCAGTGATCTCGGCTCAGTAAGCTAGCTCTTTAGTGATTTCAAGCTTTAGGTGATTTCGCTTGTGTTGGGCGCCAGGTGTGGTGCACCATTGGCCCAACATGATTCAGCTCAGCAGCCTCTAGATGGACTGCTAATGGATTCAAAATTAGCTTGCTCTTCAACAGTGAGAGAGGAGGATGTGTATTGGTGTTTCAGGCCTCCAGGGGCCCATACCATAACACCATCCCCAGCCCTCTCTATTCACTGGGTTTGGCACCCGTCCCTTGTCTAGCAGAGTGCTACATAATTGATGTTGAGACATCTCGTCATAAAGCAGTCTCATAGTTCCTATTCAACATCGGTGACAACACTTTTTTTCCTCCTGCTCCCATACAAAGAGATTGGGAATCCCGAGCTGTCAAAATAACCATCCGCTGCGTGGGGCTATCTAGGTGGTGGGTGTGTCAATGCAAATACCTGATTCCTTTCCACACTCCATAATTCACCACCAGATGTCAGGGTAGAACTCATCCTGAATCTGTTACAACCTCCCCCAGCCGAGAATTTGTCATCCCAACAAATACACATTCCCTACTCATAGACTCACTGTCCCTCCAAAGGCCTCAGATAGCCCCTTTAGCTTCCCACAAACCTGTGTGCTAATGTATGGCTCTCATGGTCACCCCAGGTATCATATGACCAATTTCACTGGTCTTATTACCCGTTCGCCTATTGAGAATCTGTTGCTGGGTTGGTTGGGACATCTCTTGGTGTGACAGGTAGGAAGGTTTCCTGTGAGTCCTCTCGATACTGGCAGCCTGCATTCTAGTTCTTAACAGTGGAGGTCGAGGTGCTCAGGACATCCTCCATCTGTATGTCACTACTGTCCAATAACATGTGTATGTTCATACACGGGGTCCCACCGATGGCTCAAGTGTGAGAATGGCCTAAATACTTCTGCTATGGGGTTTAGGTGGAGGAGAGTGCTCTCTCGTTGATTCAGTGATACGCAGGCTGAAATCTTTTTCTTCATCCCAGGTACACATGGTTTTCTTCCTCCTGACTCACTCTCAGATTGCCGAGTAGGGTAGGTTAACTTGCAGGGGCCGCTGTTCCGTGGGAGGCGGCTTTGGTACAGCACCTTCGTTCTGCCAGTTTGCCTGTTGTGAGCCCATCTCTAGGTGTTGTCCAATTCCCCACGGGAGCAAAAGGTTTCTATGCATGGTCTATTGTCTGCCCTGGACCTCTTCAAGTTTTGATCTTGTAGACCGGCAGTCCCTAGCTTTTCCAGCACCAGTGAGATATTGCTTCTACATCTGTCAGATATTGTGTGTTTGCACGATACCAAATTCGACGAGGACTCTCGTTCTCCTGGGTGAGCTCTTGCAGGCGTATCCCTAGCTTCATAATTGATGTTTGCTGCGGACTGCGTTTTCCGAGCTCGATGTGGCTATGATGAGAATCCGCAGCTTCTCTATAGTCAGGATAATATTGCTGATGAGTTTCATAGTATCGCCTCCTCTGATACACCAAAGCACAGGTCTATGGGTAATCTTGGTTCTCACCCAAACATCAAGAGATATGGGGTGACTCCCGTAGCATCGTTCTTGGTGGTGCTGTAGGCGTGCACCAGAAATGCAACATGTTGGCTCCAGGTTGCCTTCTGCTCTGGCCGCAAAGTCCCTAACATGTCTAATAGGTTTCGGTTGAACCTCTCTGGCTGAGGATCACCTTGCGGGTGATAAGGCGTTGTCCTCGACTTTTTAATTCCTGCTATCCTCAGCACCTCCTTCAGAAGGTGACTCTCAAAGTCTCGTCCCTGATCCGAGTGTATCCGGGCTGGGAATCCATAAACCGAGAAATATTTTTCCCACAGTACTTGAGTGACAGTGGTGGCCCTCTGATCACGTGTGGGATATGCCTGCGCATATCACGTATAATGGTCAGTCACTACTAGAATGTTCCCAATATTCCTCGTCTACTTCTAAAGACAAGAAATCAATGCAAACCAGCTCCAGAGGTTTGTTCCTGGTGATGTTCTTCAGATATGCAGCCTTCGTGGGCAGAGTTTTCCTTTGAACACATCAAGCACAGGTCTCACAATTCCTGCGAACATCTTCAGCCATCCGGGGCCAACAGAACCTCCTGCGAATAAGTTCCAGGGTCCTGTCCATCCCTAAATGTCCAAAGTCATCATGCAGGGCCCTCTTGGCCAGGGCTCTGTACTCTTTTGGCAGCACTAGTTGATTCTGTTTCTTTTGTAGAGGGTCTTTGGTCACGTGGTGTAGCACTCCCTGAATCAGTTTTAGTTTGGTCCATTCCCTCAATAGTAGTTTACACTCTGGGTTAGGTGGGACAACCGCTGCTGGGCCTCGCCCCTCTCTTTTGGCAAGTAATGCATCACGAATGTCAATATCTTGCAGCTGGGCTTCCTGCCAGTCAGCTGCATTGAGCATGGGCAAGGGAGATTAGTCCAAAGCGATACAATTCACTGAAACAGAAGGCATGCATTCAGGGGGCAAGCCCAAAGCTTCAGCAACAGATCCATGAAGGCTCTCATGGGCCTCCGGCTCTCGGCGACTCACACTGCAAATAGCTTTCACTCCATCCGTAGGTATCACAGCAACTCCTGGTGCCTGTGGATGCTTGGACAATGCATCTGCATCTACATTGCTTCTCCTGGATCGGTATTGAATGCTGAAGTCATAGCTAGCCAAAGCGGCCACCCATCTTTGCCCTGTAGCATCCAGTTTAGCACTTGTTAACACATAGGTCAATGGGTTGTCATCTGCCCACACCTGGAACTGAGCACCATACAAGTAGTCTCAAAATTTCTCAGTGATGGCCCATTTCAAGGCCAAAAACTCCAGCTTGCGAATAGGATAGCGGGTTTCACTATCAGACAGTCCTCGGCTGGCAAAGGCTACAGGTTTACGCTTGCCTTCCACCTCCTGGTACGATACTGCTCCCAGACCCTCCAAACTGGCATCAGTATGCAGGATAAATGGCTTGCTTGGATTAGCAAAGACTAGGACCGGGGCACAAGTTAGGCAAGTAATGATTTCTCGAAAAGCCCTTTCACATCTCTCATCACACTGTGGCCCAAATGGTTTGAAGGGGCCATAGTGTCTCTGCACGGAAGACCCCTTATTCTTGGTCTTAGATTTGTTCTTGCTGGACTGATATCCCCTGATAAGATCATTGAGAGGTTTTACAATTGTAGCATAGTTTTTTACAAATCTGCGGTAGTAGCCACTAAACCCTAGGAAGGTCTTGAGTTCTCTGTAGTTGCTTGGGCATGGCCATGTAGTCAGTGCTTCTATTTTATCGGGATCAGTACTCACACCCTCTTGGTACACGATCTGACCCACATACTTCACCGAGGTTTGCAGAGCTGGCATTTGTCAACTGAAAGCTTCAAACCATAATCCTCCATCCTATCAAGCACTTTAAGAAGTCTTTCTTCATGCTCCTCCAAAGTTCTTCCAAACACAATCAGTTCATCCAAATAAACTAACACTTGCAGTAAATTCATGTCTCCCACAACTTTCTCCATAAGACGCTGAAATGTGGCAGGTGCTCCAGAAATCCCTTGGATCATGCGTTCAAACTGATAAAACCCTAATGGACAGATGAAGGTTGTCTTCTCCTTATCTTCTTCACCCAGAGGGATCTGGTAGTATCCACTCCGAAGATCCAAAACAGAGAACCACTGGCTTCGCAGCAAACAGTCTACGGCATCTTGGACGAGGCATTGTGTACTGGTCAACCACAGTACGGCGGTTTAGGGTGCGGTAGTCAATATACATCTGGATTTTCCCACTCTTTTTACGGACCACCACAATGGGTGAGGCGTATGAGCTGCGGGACTCTGTAATGATGCCATTTGCAGCCAGCTCTTGAAGATGTTGTCGCACATCTTCCATCTCGGAGAGAGCAAGCCTCCTAGATCTCTCTCTGAAAGGTCGAGAGTCACGTAGTCTGATGTTGTGCTCTACTCCTTTTGCACATCCCACTCATGCAATAAGAACACCTTGGATCTTTCACAAAGTTTCCTCCTCAGGTGATCTTCCCACTCCTTGGACAATGGTGAATCTCCGAAGTCAAATTCTGCTGGGTCTATTGTCAGAACTTGAGTCTCGCACTGGGGTTTTACAATTGGTTCAGGCTCAAAGAGGCCTGCTATCTTTTGTCCTTGCTTCACAACATCTCGACTTGTTTCATTAGCAATCAGTAGAGTCACCTTTTCCTGGGCTTCAGCAGGTAGGGTTATGACTCCACTGGGGACCAGCACTCCTTCTGTGAGCTCTCCTTCAACTGGCTGCTCTACCATTGCTAATGCCCCTTTACTGCCTTTCAGCCTGGTACTCATGACAAGCACTTCTTGCTCCATCCTTGCAGGCACTACTAAGGGGGTTGTGCCCATGTACTTCAGTGCCCCAATTGGCAGCTCAGATGTCTCCTTTTTAGCGCTCTCAATCTTCCTGTAGGCTTCAGCGCAAAGCGTATGGATCATCAGAGTACTCAGGTACTGGTCCCCAGCCCATCGTCTGCAGTAATCCACGAGCACCTTGAAGAGACTGGAGTTGGTCCCTATCAGCACAGACACATCAGAGGTCCCTTTAGGGTCAGGGCATATTAAGAAAGCTGTGTCTACCTCTTCCCTTACCCCAGCAACCTCCTCTGGGAATTCCAGGTGCACTATGACATACCCTTGATAGGGGTATTCATCCATGCTGAGGTCACACAGACCAATGCCAGTCAGTGGCTGTACAGGCAGGTGCCTAAGCATCTGTTGGTAGAATGACTGAAATATAATAGTCACTTGAGATCCAGTGTCAAGCCCAGCTTTACACTCTGCCCCTTCAATCCTCACCATGACCTCTGCTTGACGCCCTATCAGTCCTGCGGGGATCTCAGCTGGACGGTCTTTTCTGAGGGAATCTTCAAATCCTGCAGGCCTAGGTGGTCCCTGTCCCTTCTGGCAGCTACTGGATCTCTCCCAACTGATCCTCAGCTTTCCATACACTAAGGAGGGGTTCTCTTCCTTATGGCAGTTAGCAGCACTATGCCCATCCTGGCCACACCGGTAGCAAAAGAATTGTCCTTTCTCCCTTCGCCAGGGTGGGACGGTGGCTCTAGATACTGACTTCTCCATCGCCATAGTCTGAGGCTCCTTATTCCTGGAAATCTGAGCTCGGACAATGGTGCTTTCCAGCTCAGCTATCCGTTCTATCAAGAACTGCATTTGTTGGGCAAGCTTCTCTGTGGTGCTCACCATCAGTACACTGGCCATTTGCAGTGGCGTTGTGCTGGCTGATTCCAATGTTTGGGCTTCCCAACACTCGCGGGCAGCCTGCCTTTCTTCCTCTTCCCTGACCTCCTTTATCAGCGGGAGTAACTTGGGGGATGTTCCTGCCATTCTCTTATCGGAGATGAAGTAGGATTGGGTTCTGATACTGAGTCCCTCTTACAACTTGAGCCAGTCTGGTCTGATCCATCTGCTCAGCAGTCACTGCTCCCCTCATAACAGCTCTCTGAAGCAGTCTCTCCAGCCTCTGTATATAGGCTGAAATTTTCTCACCTCCTTTGCTGTCGGGAATTAAGGAATTTACAGTAGTAACTGTCTTCAGGGCCCTCTACGCTCCCAAAGGTATTATCAAGGGCCTCTAGGCAGTCCTTCACACTGACCCCAGGGTCAATGAGCTTCAGGGTGCGAATTACATCTAATGCTGGGCCACTAAAGGCTCTCTATTAGACATCTTCGCTTTTCTACATCGGGTACGGCCCACTCCCGCAGCATTTCAGTGGTATGCTCCAACCAGGGTTCAAACTCCTCTTCCCAGCAAATAACCTTAACTTACGACAAGAGTTTGACGTAGCATAGGCCAACACAATCTTTTCCAATATATGCCCCAGTGCTTTTGCCCAATCATCTGGCTGAAGCTGCCGCCCCTGAGCTAGAGGCTGCAGGACTGGGGGCCCACAAACCCGACATATTAGCCATTATACAAACAGTAATTTCTCTCAAAATATAAACACAATTGTTTCCCAATACAGTGGAACACTCAACAGGTGCTTGCGAGGGGTACTGACCCAGGGATCCCGACAAGCCCCAGCAACAAGGGCCGGGTTCAGTATCCAGGGGTTCCGTTTCAATAACACAATGCAAAACCGGCTCGAGCCCCCACCCAGTGACCTGGGACAATTACATACCACCCCCCCCCCCGGGCGCCTCTAGGAGGCAATACTTCCCCACTCGCAAGCACGGAGTCTGAGTGTAGCAAAATCCTTTTAATAAAGGAGGGAAACAATGCGGCATCACATTGGAGAAACACCACAAACAGGATTATAACACAAACCATAAGCAAAAAAAAAACCACCTCCAAGTACGTTTGGCAATGTCCTTTCCCCCTTAGGGTCTTAAGTCCAATCACCCCAAAGTCCAACAACCCAAAGTCTCTGGTCAGTGCCACCCAGAGTTCAAAAGTTTATCTGCAGAGTTTTACCCCCCCCAGCCTGGGTGGAAATGGGGGGGGGGGCACACACAGGGTGTTAAGGGGCACCTTACGTGGGCCAGGGCCAACTGCTCTGCCACCCTCTCCGTGGAGTTCTGCTGCAGCCTTCACCACGACCAGCTCCACTACACCAGCTGTGCCGCTCCTCCAGCCGACCCATGAGCCACTCCAGCCATCCCCAGCCGTCAAACCGCTCCACTCCGCTCACTGTTCCATGGGCTGCTCCAACATGCTGCAAACTGCTCCGCTCTGCCAGCCGCTTAGCGATAGATCTTCAGGCTCCCCACTAGTTAACACAGCACTCAGTGATCTCAGCTCAGTAAGCTTAGCTCTTTAGTGTGATTTCAGCTCTTAGTGATTTCAGCTTGTAGTAGGGGAGCCCCGTGCTGGTGCACCATTGGCCCAACATGAATTCAGCTCAGCAGCCTCTAGATGGACTCCTAATGGAATCAAAATTAGCTCTACTCTTTAACAGTGGAGAGAGGAGGATGTGCAATTGGTGTTCCAGGCCCTCAAAAGGGGCCCATACCATCAGGTACACACACCAGCCCCAGCCTCTCTCATTTCACTGGGTTTTGGCACCCATGTCCCTTGTCTAGCAAGTGCTACATAATTGATGTTGAGACATCTCTGTCATAAAGCAGTCTCATAGTTCCTCATTCACATAATCAGGGTGACAACACTTTATTTCTCCTGCCCCAATAACAAAGAAATTGGGAATCCCAGAGCTGTCAAGATAACCATCCCAGGCTGCCGTGGGCTATGCTAGATGGGGTGGGTGTGTCAATGCAAATACCTGAAATTCCTTTCCACACTCCTCATAATTCACCACCAGATGTCAGGGTAGAGCTCATCCTGACTGCTTAAATTTATATTAAAATTAGCTGCTAATTGCTAATATAGTAAGGAAAAATACTTGCTATGGTCCTGTATATTACATAGTGGAGTGCTGTCCCCAATGCAAACAAAAGCAAGCTGATTCTGTTGACCTTACTAACATGAAGAGTCTCATTACCATAAACAGGACTACTCATGTGACCAAGTACTGTGGGATCAGCTTCCCTATTTGAATTCCAGTGTAATCATTTGACCAAAATACCTGTGGCCCATATATTCAACATCAGATAGGGGTTAGTAAAATATCAATTATTTGTATTATTGTGGCAGCTAGAAACCCTAGCCATGGACCAGGACCCCATTGTGCAAAGTGCTGTACAATCAGTGAACAGAAAGACTATCTCTGTCAAAACAGTCTTACACTCTAAGTAATGCTTGGACGAAAGTGTAAAAATCCCCATAATGAACTATTATGCAATAACAAGTTTATCGGAAAGCTTCTTCCTAAACCAAGCAGTTGGCCAACATCCTGGAACAAAGATGAAATCAACATCTTTACCCTTCCTTCAGACAGTATGCACATTAATGATGCACATTAAGGAAAAGGGTGTGTTTTTTTTAAATAGGTGTGTCCAAAGACAACTGGATCTTGAATCTGGGAGCCTGCCAAGGTGGGTTTGGGATGTTTTTCTAGAGGGCAAGGGAATAAAGGCTAAAGAGAGAAAAGGGGGGCAGGGAGGACAAGAGAGAGAGACCAAAAGCAGAACAAGAAAAAAAAATGTGGATTACAGTATTAAACAGTATAGTCAAATTTTGGGGGTTGGGAAATAAAGCTGATAGTTCCTGTTTGTTTTACAGATGCCAAAGCTGATTAAGAAGTTTTATCTTGGTGGTTATATTTGCAACATCTCTGTCCAAAGAAAGAATTAATGCACTTTCATGGTAGCTTGGTGCTTACACAGAAGCTTTCCAGTTCAAAAGGTTTCCCACTGAAAGGGGTTCACATTTTGATTTCAGTTCTTCAGAGCTAATTTAAAGAGGCTTTAAAAACAAACAAAAGAAATATCCAATCTGAGGCAATTATAGGTCATTGCTTCAGAAAGGTATGTTGTCACAGTCACAGCAGTATACCCAGATTTCCTTGAACAGGCCACTCTAACATTGTTGCTAATAACTTGTTAGCATCTGCAATTTTAAACAGTCTGATGAGGATGCTTAGTTTTTGAGACCCAAACTAGAACATAATGATGTCTTTAAATCACAAGTTAATGAGATTTCAGGAGCAGTTTTCTTGGACACAATCAACAGTAGCTGTGATGATTGCTTTCTCCTCAGGAATTCTCAATTAAATTAGAGGACTTGAGGTAGGATTACAAACTAGCAAACTATCTAGTCAGAAGCAAGAAGAAATACCTTCATTGGATAATGGCATACTCCCACAAGAAATTAGACTTGCGTATTATACACATACACCTACCGATTGAATGTCTAAGGTCTTCACAATAACTGAGATGTGGTAACTTTAGCATCTCCTTCCATTTCTTACTGCGCCCATCCCGTTTGCCACACCCTCCTAAAAGGAAAACAAAGCCCTATGTAAACAAGAGTAGTCTACAAGTCAATCCAAAGCTACAATATGCTCTCTCTCTCTTCTGCAGAGCATATATTGTAGCCTTGGGTCATTCTCATTTCTACAGAGAGGTGCCAGATATTTTGCAAGTGGACTGGACTATTTTTTCCTGCAAGCAAGGGAATCTAAACAAGAAAATGTGAGCCTCCTAACAATTCCCTCATTGTCTTTAATATCTCTTGTGTATTCCAATTTTCTACCATGTGCAAAAATGTTAACCTCCAGGCGCTTTGTACTTCCATGCAGATCATCATCCTTTCAAACCCATAATTCAAATTAACTCTTAAAATTAGACACAGGATTGTGACCCATCCACAAGATCAGAAAAACTTCCATCTATCCAGATGTGCATATTTTATAAGAAAATTCACAGCTTTGGAGAATCTGAAAATATCTAGGTATATTCAAGCAGGTTTAGGATACATCAGAAGTCTATAACGAATTTCCTTACTTTATTAGCATTACAATTTCAATATCATGTTAACAAGTGTGTTTAATGAATCTTTAAAGAAAATAAATACAATCCCACATGTATATTGTGATGCCATACAGGAGTTCAATCAATATCTTGAAGGTTCAATTTCAAAGGGTTCTCAAATGCATCTGGCTCCCTTTACCTCCCAAATGGTTTTTATTTTAAAAAGGAAGCAAAAAAGTGACAGAACAAGGAAACAAGACAAGACTGAAGTCAAGATATCATGACCATTAAAGTTAAGGAATTAAGCACTTAAAACTCAGGTTTACTGAAATGTTAAAAAAACAATTTGTACGTAAATAGACTTTTCTATTCTATTTTCCATGTAAGAATAAGCATTAATACACCTTTACCCCGATATAAAGCTGTCCTCGGAAGCCAAAAAAATCTTACCGAATTATAGGTGAAACCGTGTTATATCGAACATGCTTTGATCCACCAGAGTGCCCAGCCCTGCCCACCCAGAGCAGTGCTTTACCATGTCATATCCGAATTCGTGTTATATCGGGTCATGTTATATTGGGGTAGAGGTGTACTACCACTATTATGACAGCACGTAGGGGCCCAAATCATGAACCAGGACCTCGCTGACCACTATACAAATACATTCTGTACGTTTTATGGTACAGACTATATAATATACAGGACAATCAATGACAGAATTAATCGCTGTAGAAACTAAACCTTTTGAAGGCTATCAACTTTGATGTTATATCAAGAGTATTTTTTCACATTTCATAACTACAAACAGGATTTCATTATTAATTATCTCATGAAGGTATATTTAATTCACTTCTTGTAAGATGAAGGTAACAATATAAGAGACTTAAACCTCTCTACGCTTATCAGACCTTAAGAGCTGTATTTTCTTAACACAGTGAAGATGTGAATATGTATGCATTTTGTGGAGAGGCTAAGTGATCAACAGATATGATCATTTTAAAAGAGATTGTTATGAAATGTATGAATCTAAGCATATCAAAATATTTCAGTTATGTAAACTTCATACTTCACAGAGGTTTTAAAAGCATTTAATTTTACATACTGAACCAATACAAACGTGTATCCACATGACAGAGCGGAAGAAAGACAATGAGACATTTTCAAAGCCCTACTCTTTAGCAATGAAAATATCTCAAGATATTGTTAACCACACTAGGGAGGGGACAGGAAGGGTAGTTGTGCACAACATAGTTACAGATTTACCTCAGTGTTCTGTTTTTCTCTAGCTCTACCTAGCCTCAAAATTCACCACAAAAGTGCAATATTACAATATCTTCACAACCAACAATCCCAGTTTAGGAGGATATCGTCAATGCTCCAGTAAAAAAAAGTTTAACATGTCTGTCTCTGTGTGTAGTCTGATCTTTCAAAGAGATCCATCTCTGGTGGGAGAAGTGGGGGGCCCGTGAATCCAGGAGAGGTAACTTTGAAGAAAAAAATCGCCAAGTCGGGCAAGACTATGTATGGTAATATGCCTAGGAACCCTAACAGGCATGCATGTACTAAATTCCCAAATGCCCCATTGGTCTTGGGTCCTGCTGAACGAGTTTGTTATTGGCATTCTATTGTTACTTTTCTAAAGTGGGGCTGACAAGACAAAGACACTGCAATTGCAGCTTTGAACAGGCAATGTTGTATAAGGTATCAAACAACCCAGTTAGCGTGTTTGATGCCGCACTACAGCAGATGGGAAGGACACATGCTTTGTGACTGCAACATTTTGTTGCAGAAAACTTCTGATCTAGTATGTATGCTAAATAAACAAGCTTCTGAAGACACAGAAAAAGTAAGAAACACCAATAAAACCATTGCACTGACCACCATAGTTCAGGCCTCAATCAGGGCCGGCTCCAGGCACCAGCTTATCAAGCAAGTGCTTGGGGCGGCAACTCCAGAGCGGGGCGGCACTTACAGGTATTCAGTGGCAATTCAGCAGAGGGTCCCTCACTCCCGCTCGGAGCGAAGGACCTCCCACTGAATTGCCGCAGATCGCAATTGCGGTTTGTTTGTTTTTTGGCTGCTTGGGGCGGCAAAACCCCTGGAGCTGGCCCTGTCCTCAATACTGGTAAATAATCAAGAATGCCTGCTGGTACTTTGCCCCAAATATTATGAGAAATTTATAAGTCCTTTGTTCCTCAGTTTACAAAAAGGAATTTTTAAAGATCACAATCCAGTTACATTCATCCTCTTATATAAAGCTGAACATCTTGTTCATGATATACTACAGTCAACAGCTTATTTTATTCACTGCAACCAGCCTGGTTCTTTCTATGTGCATCTGGTTCCTATTATAATTAGGAACATACCTACAATATGCATGCAAAGAACAAATCAGGCTATCCAATATTGAGAAGACTGCATGCATCATTAGAGGATCCAGCAAGGTTTTTTGGTTTTGTTTTTTTAAAACCACACTCTTAAATACATTGTTTCTATTAAAAATTGTGCAGGAGGGCAATTTGCTTTTCAGCTAAAGACTCATCTTATTGTGCATCTTGTTATATTTCTGTAGCTATTCAAAACCTGCTATAACTGAGGCTGTAATGATTATGCTCTGTGACAACATCTATTGCTTCCAGAGCTCCTGCTCTGAAATCTCACTGAGAGCTGTTTCAGATAAATTCTTATAGAAAGACCAGTGCTGTGCTTTGCAAAACAGAAATGATGAAACTGACAGGTTCTGAACTCTCTGCTTTATGGCTGAGCAACAGGCTTCAAATGTAAGAGAGCCCTAGTTAAACATAACACATGAAGGAAAGCAACTGAATACTGACAAAATGCAGAAGTACTTATATACAAAGTCTAAATACTAAGATGGGCGAACTAGAATGCCTGGCATTAAATGAGAATATTGATTTAATAGACATTAAGGAAACTTGGTGGAATGAGGATAATTAATGGTGCAAGGTAATACCAGGATACAAAATACACAGGAATGACAGAGTGGGACCATATGTGAAAGAAAGCAGAGTCAAATAAGTAAAACATCTTCAGAGAATCCAACAGTACCACAGAATTTCTATAGATAGAAATTCCATGCTTGAACAATAAGAGTATAGCAGTAGGAATATACTACTGAAGACCTGACCAGTATGCTGACGGAGACTGTAAAATGCTCAAGATTATTATTGCATTTTCTGCCTTTGTAGCCACTCTAATAGAGGATTTCAAAATAACCCCATATTGACTGGATATGTGTCATCTCAGAATATAATGCAGAAATAAAGTTTCTAGATACCATAAGTGACAGCTCCTTGGAGCAGCTTTGCCTGCAACCCACAAGGAGAGAGGCCATTCTTGATCTAGTCCTAAGTCTAGCACAGGATCTGGTACAAGAGGTGACTATGATCGCTATTACCAAGTGTCACGGAGTCCCTGGGCGATGCTCTGGAACTGCTCCCCACTAAGCCAGTCAGGACTTTGGGGAGCCTCCTCTCCCTTGGAGCAGACTTGTTCAGGGCAAGGAAAGGACTCACAACGTCTGTCACCTGTCCTCTCGGGTCTCTCCTTGAAGCATTCGCATCCTCTGCCCCTCCGTTGTGCTTGCCCGACAGCAATGCGCACCCGGCGGGAGTCTTGGGGAAAGCCACACAGGGATTCATGCACGCCCACCTTTGCAGTCAGACGTGACCTCTTAGCCAGCAAAACAGAGTTTATTCGACTGACAGGAACGTGTCTAAAACAGAGGAGTCTTGCTAGATACTATGTCGAACGCAGAACCCCTCGGGCCGGGTCCTTCTGGGGGGCAGTGAGGCAGAACCTAGCTAGTCTGCACCTTCACCCCTGCGTCCCCAGCAAGCTTCCGAGACTAACCAACTGACCCTTCAGCCCCTCCTCTCTGCCAAGCTCCTCTCCGCGGGCCAGGAGGTCACCTGATCCTTTGTCTTCAACAACCTTCAGTTGGGCACCCTTTGTGCAGAGGAGGGGGCCCAGGCATCAGTGCTAGGAGATTAGAGTGGCGCAGGCATTTAGGTGCAACATGGCCCTTTGGCTCTGCAGCAATCGACACACCTTACCCACCCACCTAGATACTTAAGAACGCCTTTAGGGACACTGAGGCCACCAACACAGTATTCAGAGGCACAAAAAACCACAAGACCAAGCAATTCCACCTGTAGTGTAATTTAATTTAACATCCTTGTAGCAGCAAAAAATGACAAAGAAGCCAGCACAGTAAGCATTTAACTTCAAAAGGTTAAACTACAACAATATGAGAAAGCTAGTTATGGAAATGGAAATGAAAAGGAACGTCACAAAGGATAAATGCTGCAAACAGTATGGAGACGATTTAAAAATACCTTTAGAGACTGAAATGAAAATGAAACTGCATTGATCTTCGTGACTAAGGAATATGAGGGAGATTCCAAACCTGAAGCCATTCTTTTAGCTGACAAATTGAAGAACCTGTCCCAGATTGAAGGTGTCCTTAGAGTGGTTTTGGAAAAATTGAGAAACTAAACAGTAATAAGTCATGCAGGACGCAGATGGTATCACCCAAACGAGTTTCTGACCAGGAACTCAAATGTGAAAATGAAGGATTACTTACACCCTGTAGTCTGTAACCATCATTTAAATCAGCTTTTGCACGCAAAATGAGTGAAGGATAGCTTAAATGCAAGCCAATTTTTAAAGGGCATCCAGAGGTGATCCCAGCAATTACAGACCAGTAAGCCTGACTTCAGGATTGGGCAAACTGGTTGAAACTATATAAGAAACAAAATTGTCACGACACTGATGAAATAATTTTATTGGGGAAGAGTCCAACATGGATTTTGTAAAGGGAAATCATCCCTTATCGCTCTGCTAGAGGTTCTTGAGGGGGTCGGTCAACAAGCATTTGACAAGGGTCATTAGTGGCTATAGCGTAAAGATTTTGAGAAAGCCTTGACAAGGTCCCTCACCAAAGGCTCATAAGCAAAGTAAGCTGTCAGGGTTAAGAGGGACAGGTCTTTTCATGGTTGGTTAGATGGTTAAAGATAGGCAACAAAGAGTAAGGAATAAATGGTCAGTTTTCAGAATGGAGCAGAGGCAAATAGTGGTGTCCCCTTGGGCTCTGCATTGGGACCAGTCTTATTTAACATATTATAAATGATCTTGGAAAAAGGGATACGTGAGGTGGGCAAAATTTGCAGATGGTAACAAACAACTCATGATAGGGTATAGTCCAGGCAGATGCAAAGAGCTCAAAAGGATCTGCTCAGAGAGAGACCACAAATGGCAGATGGAAATTAAATGTGATAAATGCAAAGAAATGCACATTGGAAACAAAATCCCAACTGTACATAATGAAAATAGAGGTCCTAAATTAGCTGTTAGCCACTTCAAAGAAAGATCTTGGAGTCATTGTGGATAGTTTCTCTGAAGAACATCCACTCATGTGCATTGGCATCAAACAAAGCAAACAGATGCTGGAATCATTAGGAAAGGGATAGATAGACAGAAAATATCATGTTGCTCTATACTAAATCCACGGTAGGCCCATAAACTTGATAATGCGTGCAGATTGTGGTTTGCTTCATCTCAAAAATATATATACATGGAATTGGAAAAGGTCAGAAAAGGGCACAAAAATGATAGGGGTATGAACGGCTGCCGTATGAGGCGAGATTAATAAGACTGGTACTTTTTCAGCTTGGAAAAGAGAACAACTAAGGGGGGATATGATTGAGGTCTATAAAATCATGACTGGTGTGGAGAAAGTAAGTAAGTGTTATTTACTCCTTCTCATAACATAAGAACTAGGGGTCACCAAATGAAACTAATAGGCAGCAGGTTTAAAACAAACAAAAAGAAAGTATTTTTTCCACACAACATACAGTCAACTTGTGGAACTCTTTGCTAGAGGATATTGCGAAGGCCAAAACCATAACAGGGTCAAAAAAGATCCTCCATGAATATATCTAGTTAAGTCCATCAGTGGCTATTAGCCGGGATGGTCAGGGATGGTATCCATAGCCTGTTTGCCAGAAGCGGGGAATGAGTAACAGGAACTGGATCACTTGATGATTACCTGTTCTGTGCATTCCGTCTGGAGCACCTAGCATTGGCCAGTGTCAAAAGACAGGATACCAGACTAGATAGACCTTTTGGTCTGACCCAGTATGTCCGTTCTTACATATGCCCTAATGAAACAAAAATCAGAAAAACCACACACACACACATGAAAAGCGCCACCACACACACACAGTCAGAGGATCAAAAAAAAAACCACAAAAAAAGCCATAATGGTAAAACAGAGTAAAGAGATGGTTAGAGGCAAAAAGGCATCCTTTAAAAATTGGAAGTCAAATCCTAGTGAGGAAAATAGAGACGACCATAAACTCTAGCAAGTCAAGTGTAAAAAAGTATAAAAAGGCAGGCCAGGAAAGAATATGAAGACCAATTAGCTAAGGACACAAAAGCTAACAGCAAAACTTTTTAAGTACATCAGAAATAGGAAGTAGAGAAAATGAATAAGGAACTGTTATTCACCATTTCACACAACACACAAACCAGGGTCACCAAAGGAAATTAATAGGCAGCATATTTAAAACAAACGTACAAGTATTCCACACATCACACCATCAATCCTGGAATGCATTTGCCAGGGATGTTGTAAAGGCCAAGAGTATAACTGAGTTCAAAAAAGAATGAGAAATTCATGGAGGATAGGTCCATCAATGGCTATTAACCAAGATGGTCAGGGACGCAACCCCACACTCTGTGTGTCCCTAAACCTCCAACTGCTACAAGCTGACACTGGATGATGGGAATTTTTCACTCAATAGTTGCCCTGTTCTTTTCATTGCCTCAGAAGCATTTGGCATTGGCCATTGTCATAAGACAGGATACTGGGCTATATGGACCATTGCTTTGACCCAGTATGTCTTATGTTCTGATGAGCCACTAGTTTAGCCTCCGTCAGACGTATCTATGGGCTAGATAGGTCTCCAACAGCAAGTGATACATCTGCATATGAAGGGGGGAGTAAAACGGGGGAGAAAAACTGTTGTGAGAATGACACTATGGTTATGACTGAAGACGCACTTTAATAAGAACATGTTTTCAAGCACTTACGAAGAATTTCCCAAAAAACATTACCCCATGGGATGAAATTTCTCATGTTTACATAAGAACATAAAAACAGCCGTATTGGGTCAGACCAAAGGTCCATATAGCCCAGTAACCTGTCTACTGACAGTGGCCAATGCCAGGTGCCCCAAAGGGAGTGAATCTAACAGGTAATGATCAAGTTATCTCTCTCCTGCCATCCATCTCCACCCTCTGACAAACAGAGTCAAGGGACACCATTCCTTACCCATCGTGGCTAATAGCCATTAATGGACTTAACCTCCATGAATTTATCCAGTTCTCTTTTAAACGCTGTTATAGTCCTAGCCTTCACAACCTCCTAAGGTAAGGATTTCCACAAGTTGACTGTGCGCTGTGTGAGGAAGAACTTCCTTTTATTTGTTTTAAACCTTTTACTTTCGGTATAAAGAGGCAGCGTTTTTCTTCTAGGAAAGTTCAGTGAGATTCCATTAGATCAGGAGTGGGCCAACTTTTTGGCCCAAGGGCCACATCTGGGTATGGAAATTGTATGGTGGTCCATGAATGCTCACAAAATTGGGGACTGGGGTGCGGGAGGGGGTGAGGGCTCCATCTGGGGGTGCAGGCTCTTGGGTGGGGCCAGACATGAGGAGTTCAGGGTGTGGGAGGGGGCGCCGAGCTGGGGCACGGGGTTGGGGTGCAGGAGGGTGGGAGTGAGGGCTCTGGGGTGGGGCTGGGGATGAAGGGTTGTGGGTGCAGAAGGGTGCTTCGAGCCGGGACCGAGGGCATTTGAGGGGATCAGGGCTGGGACAGGGGGTATGGGGTGCAGGCTCCAGGCGGCGCTTAACTCAAGCAGCTCCCAGAAGCAGTGGCATGTCCCCCCTCTGGCTCCTACACACAGGCGTGGCCAGGCAGCTCTGCGCACTGCCCTGTCCGCAGGCGCCACCCCTGCAGTTCCCATTGGCCATAGTTCCCAGACAATAGGAGCTGCATGGGCGGCGCCTGGGGTGGGGGAAACGTGCAGATTCCCTTGACTCCCCCTATACATAGAAGCCAGAGGGTGCCATGCCACTGCTTCTGGAAGCTGCATGCTGCAGGGCAAGCCCCCAACTCCGCTTCCCAGCTGGAGTTCGAGGGCCTGATTAAAACATCTGGAGGGCTGGAAGCAGCCCCCAAGCCATAGTTTCCCCACCCTTGCATTAGATCATTTTTGAGTTATCAGGGCAGGATACATTAAACATTTCCAGCTGCTTTTTTAAACATTCAACTAATAATTTTTTGAAGAAAAGGTGGTTGGCTTTTTGCTTACCTTATATGAGTCCTCAGTGAAAAGATGTTTGTTGCAAAGAAGTCTTACATATGGCAATGAAGAAATCTTGTTTGGAAATAAAGTTTAGGAAGCTGAGCATATTTTTCAAAGCAGCAGATGCTTTTCCTCTACATAGTCAGCCAGAATGTGGTCACATTACTATCCACATTAATGTGAATTTATTTCAGTGATTATACTACTCCTGGTCTTTCTGGTGAGGAGCAGAAGTAGAGAAATTGGACTCTCTACTATATGATCAAAGTCTTTATTAGCAAAGTAATGCTAAGATGCTCCTAAATAAATCCATAAGATCTTTGCAATAAGATCCAGTGGCTAGACCACTAGAAGACTGGGCAAGTCATGACATCTTTTTGTGCCTTAGTTTAGCCACCTCTGTATTGCAGATAAAGATCCTATCCACCTTTGCAAAATACTTTGAACTCTATGGTTGAAGAGCACTCAGGAAGTGCAATACTATAGGTTCATGTTTGCTTCCACACAAATACTTGCACAACTAACTCCAAAAGTCAAACAAACAATCAGATAATATTAGATGAGAAAGCCAAGTCAGCCCCACCCAGCAGAATTCTGAAAGCACACAACTGTATCTGAAACACACTATATGCCTTTATCGGAATATGTGATCAAAGGGTTGGTCTTCATCATTTTGTTTTTTATTTTTGGAAAAGAAAAAAAAAAGTTCAGTGACAGGAGATAAGGAGAACACAGATATAGAGTTGCAATTCCCCTCCATCAGCCATAAACTTGCATAGTACATGATGTACAGGCACAAACCCAACGGTATATAGTAATATACAGTACCCTTTATGCACAAGGGGTCTAAATCAGGGTTTCTTAAACTGGGGTCACCACTGGTGTAGGGAAAGCCCCTGGCAGGCCAGGCTGGTTTGTTCACCTGCCCTATCCGCAGGTCCAGCCGATCGTGGCTCCCACTAGCCACAGATCGCTGCTCCGGGCCAATGGGAGCTGCTGGAAGCGGTGGCCAGTATGTCCCTCAGGCCAAGCCCCTTCCAGCTGTCTCCATTGGCCCGGAGAAGCGATCCATGGCCAGTGGGAGCTGTGATTGGCCGGACCTGCAGACAGGGTAGGTACACAAACCAGCCCGACCCACCAGGGGCTTTCCCTACACAAGCATCGACCCCAGTTTGAGAAACTCTGGTCTAAATAAAGCTGAGGGAATCACAATTTTTAATTTTCTGACAATTCTGTGTTTATATTTTTAACCATAACATATCAATATAAGGGAACTTCTTCCTTTATTCTTTCTATTATTTAATTGAGTTGGTGCAAAGAATCAGATTATGTTACATGACAGCATGTACAGTAACTCAGTAGTCTTTAAATTGTTAGACATTTTATGCAGAAGCAGAATACACTGTACAGGGCTTAGGAAAAGAAGTCAAATATCTAAATGATCTAGGACTGAAAGAGAAGCTATTTCTTGCCCTGACCCCCACAACTCTTTGCGGCCCTCAATTACATCATGCTGCTTGGAAGTAAAAGCAACCAAGATTTCTACCAGGATTCTGTTGATGCACCCTTCTTGGAGGCTTTTATATTAGCCTTTGGTTTGTAGCCATCTGATAAATTGGAAGCTCCATACTCCTTCTAGTTGCTGGTAGGTCAAAGGAACTTTCCTTCTTCATTACTTTACCCCATTACACAAGCCTCTTCCTCAGCAGGCTGTGTGGAATGGTTGAGTAGAGACATTCCCTTAGAAGCTGCTTGAAGGCTTTAAGAGGGAAGGGGAAGGAGTAAGAAAGACATAAATATGAAACTATTGGAAGGGAGAGAGCATTTTATCAGACCCCCACAAACCAGAACCTGGTAGGAAAGGATCCCTCAAAAGAGTCTGGGACTGTATCCTGGCAGAAATTACAGCAATCCCCCCTTTATATTTCATGTCTACATCTGGCTGGTAAGATTGGTCTTCCGACCAAGTGGAATCTGGTAACTTTTTCCACTCATGGGTATTTATTTTTTCAAGCACTTTGTGTCATTCTGAATGAGGTGACCCGTACACATATACAAAATACAAGATCCATGGGACCCGTTTTAGGGGTTATGCTGACCAACAAACATCCACTACTTCCAGCTTATTATCATCAAACATTGTGCTCCATCCAGCATTGTACTTCCCTAGCCAATCATCAGCCCTGTCTACGTGATACAACTGCTCCCCTAGATCAGTGGTTTTCAAACTGCAGGTCATGAGGCAGTATTGGGTTGTGGAATGTAAGGCACTGGGTCGTGGTGGCTCTGCTAAGCACTGCCGACCAGGCCAATGGGAGCTGGGATATGCCTGCGGGCAAGAGCCGCACAGAGCGGCTTGCGCGCCTCCGCCTAGGAGCTGTATCTGCTACCGGCTGCTTCCAAGGTGCAGTATGGTCTACTGAACTCACAGGACTGGGGCCCTGTGAAGTCTGCCTTAGCACCCCTGCTGTGCTACTGACTAGGAGCCACCTGAGGTAAGCCTATGCCCCAACCCTGCACCCCAATCTCCTGCCCCAGCCCTGAGCCCCTTCCTGCACCCCAAACCCCTCCTCCCCATCCCCACCCCAGAGCATGCACCCCCAGCCCAGAGTCCTGACCCCCTCCTACAACCCAATCCCCTGCCCAAGCCCTGAGCCCCCCCAAACCCAGAGCCCCTTCCTGCACCCCCCACTCCCCAGCCCAAGCCCTGAGCCCCCCCAAACCCAGAGCCCCTTCCTGCACCCCAAACTCCTCATCCCCAGCCCAGAGCCCCCCCAAACCCAGACCCCCCTCCTGCACCCCAAGCCCCTCTTCCCCAGCCCCACAGCCCTCACCCATGCACCCCAACCCTTTGGCCCAGGCCTGAGCCCCTTCCACACCCGAAACCCCTCATCCCCAGTTCTGTTGCATCACGGGCATCAACAATTTTCTTGAACTGGGTCGCCAGAAAAAAAAGTTTGAAAACCACTGCTTTAGATTAACACTAGTTTACTCAACTCACACATCACTTCCTTATTATCCCCTCAGAACGGAGAAAAAGCTACTTCTCCCAACAACCCCTTACAAAGACAGAAAGAAGAGAGTGAAATTGCTTTTTCAAACTGATCAAAACTTTCTAACATCTTTTATCTCAGAATATTCAAAAGGTATTCATCTGCCTTGACCAGAACATTTTTGTAGGCTGTGAAGCTATAGAGATAATCCACAGTATGACCAAGACCACAATTTAAGACAGACATACACTGCAGAATTATTCTGTTTCTAGATGTCAAGTCTGAGACTATTTGAATGTTAAGAACAGCAAGAAACTGGCAGATGTACCAGTCTCACCTGAATAAGCAAAATGTGTGCTAGACGCAGAATATGTTAAAAGCAGTAATGAAACCCAACACCAAAGAAACAGATGCAGGGAAGGCAAGTTAATTTCTCTCTTCCTATTTCACATTGCTCACTATGGTCTTTGATGAACTGACAGGATGGAATAGTTGTGTGAATCGGATACGTCCTTACAAAAGCCAGAAGCAAAAAAAAATCAGGAAGTGACCCTTTTAGGCTCAAACTTTTTGGGACAGTCTGTAGAAAAACTGCTGTATTTTGATCTTCTTTGTTTAAAAAAATAAAAAGATCTAGAAAGAATTTCAGATCTGGATTTTAGCAACTTAGTGCATTAGATTTTCAAAAAAAATCATATAACATTATGTGCACAATTGTCATAAACAGATGGTTAAGGGTTAAGAAGCTCAATGAACCTGGCTGACACCTGATCAGAGGACCAATGGGGGGACAAGATACTTTCAAATCTTGGTGGAGGGAAGTCTTTGTTTGTGCTGTTTGTTTTGTTCTTTGTTCGCTCTTGGGGCTAAGAGGGACCAGACGTGCAAACCGTCTTTCTCCAATCTTCTCTGAACAGTCTCTCAT
The DNA here is from genome assembly GCF_003597395.2 of Chelonoidis abingdonii. Taxonomy (NCBI): domain Eukaryota; kingdom Metazoa; phylum Chordata; order Testudines; family Testudinidae; genus Chelonoidis; species Chelonoidis abingdonii. The sequence goes on from NC_133773.1 coordinate 125,949,936, forward strand.
GTTCAAAATAGTAAGTATATAGTTAGAAAAGGCGAATTAGTCTTATGTTTGTTTTCTTAACTTGTGAATGTGTATTTGCAGGAAGGATTTTACCTCTTTTGCTGTAATCTTTGAAATTTCAGGCTAGGGGGGAGGAGTCCCTCTAGGCTATATGATTTGATACCCTTTAAACAATTTCCATCCTGATTCTACAGAGATAATTTTTACGTTTTTCTCTCTTAATTAAAAGCTTTCTTTTTTAAGAACCTGATTGATTTTTTTCCTTGTTAAGACCCAAGGGATGGGTCTGAACTCACCAGGGATTGGGGTGGGGAAGGAGGCAGGGAAAGGTTAATTTCTCTCTGTTTTTAAGATCCCAGAGTTTGACACGTGTAGTTCTCTCAGGGTAACCAGGGAGGAAAGTCTTGGGGGGGAATGGTTTATTTCTTCCTTGTTTTAAGATCCAAGGGGTTTGGGTCTTGGGTTCCCCAGGGAAGGTTTTGGGGGAACAGAAAGTATGCCAAACACTATATTTTGGCTGGTGGTAGCACTATCAGATCTAAGCTAGGAATTAAGCTTAGAAGGGTACATGCAGGTCCCCACTTTTAGGACGCTAAAGTTCAAAGTGGGAAAAATACCTTGACAACAATAACTCACAAAACCCACAGCTGAAGCCATTAGAACAAGTAATTAGTCCTTTACATTGACTGAATGTCCAATCTCAGTGAACAGTTAGGAATGCTAATGCATAAACATTTTAGTTTGTGCAACCAGTATCCATAACCTACAAGTCTCCCATATTCCCTCAAGCCTGCTCATCCAGTAAATTTACCTCAGTTGAAACTAGGTTTAGCTAATCTGACCTAGAATTTAGTATTGTTATTTTTCAATAGAATATAAACTAATGTAACTGTAGACCACATTCTATTGTAAAGCATCCAGTAGAGATATTTAATTAACAGGATGAAGTGGAACAAAACAGACAACTTCAACTTTACATACATAACCTCTCACCCTCCCAATTATTTAAAAAAAGTGTTTTAACATCCCAAATCTGATTTTTACCTATGGTCTCAGGCATTTATAATAATTTATATTATGCTAGCATTGCAGGTCCCAAGCAGGCTTAGAGCCAGTAATGTAGAGCAGTGCTCTCAACCTTTCCAGACTACTGTACCCCTTTCAGGAGTCTGACGTGTCTTGCGTACCCCAAGTTTCACCTCACTTAAGAACTACTTTGCTTAAAAAAATCAGACATAAAAAATACAAAAGTGTCACAGCACACTATTACTGAAAAATTGCTTATTTCCTCATTTTTACCATATATTTATAAAATAAATCAATTGGAATATAAATATTGTACTTACATTTCAGTGTATAGTATATAGAGCAGTATAAACAAGTATGAAATTTTAGTTTATAGTAACTTCACTAGTGCTTTTTATGCAGCCTCTTGTAAAACTAGGCAAAATATCTAGATGAATTATTGTACCCGCGGAAGGCCTCTGCATACCCCCAGGAGTACACAAACCCCTGGTTGAAAACCACTGATTTAGAGAATAAGGTAGTATCTCTTTAAATAGATTGGGAGACCTCTAGCTTGCTCACTGTGCTATATGTTTCAGAGAACGCCAAGAGCAGCAATGTACATAGATAACTAGGCCTTGTATATTGTGTATATTTAGTAAACATATTTATTTGAACCCCATCATGCCTACATAATTTCTTCTTACTCTTTTTGTCATAAAAGAGGGCAAAAGTCAAGACAGCCCCATTGTGCTTAGCGTTGTACAAACACAGGAAGACAGATTCTCTGCCACAAAGAACTTACAGTCTATTTTAAAACAAGATGCAAATGAGTACAACAAGCTATTATTATTACATGCTCTTTTGCCTTGTGACACAAGGCAATCCAGTCTTAGTGCTTCTTTCTGCCTAATGCCAAGTTTCTTATTCAGTTATAGACAGCTCTCTCTTATTCAATGGTTTTCTTATACATCATCTGTTGTCCTTTCCCTGCCTTCTCCATCTTCCACTAAGGCCTTGTCTACACTTGCAAGTTGCAGCGCTGGTGAGGGGGTTACAGCGCTGCAACTTAGCAGGTGTCTACACTTAAAAGCTCAGCCAGCGCTGCAACTCCCTGTTGCAAGCCTGGCTGTACACCTGGGTCTGCTTCCGGTGTAGCGAGACCAGCGCTGGGTGATGCAGCGCTGGTCATCAGGTGTGGACACTCACCAGCGTTATTGGCTCCAGGTATTGGACTTATCCCAGCATTCTTTTCAGCCTCCTTGTCACTGCTTAGCACTCCACTGCTCTTGGCTTAGACCTGGAGAGGAGGGAGAGCGGGGCTTGCCCGAGCCTCCGGCCGGGAAGAGCAGGGTTTGCCGCGCTCCAGCCGGGAGAGGGGCTTGCTGGAACTCCGGCCGGGATAGCGGCTTGCGGGGTGTTTGCCGCGCGCCCGCGCCGGGGCAGAGCGGGGCTTGTGCTGAGCTTCGCGCTCGGGAGCGGTGGCTTGCGCGGCGTGCGCCGCGCTCACGGCCGGGGAAGGAGGCGGCGCTTGCGGGAGCTCCGGCCGGGGAGAGCGGCGCTTGCGGGGTTGCCGCGCTCCGGCCGGAGAGCGCGCTTTGCGGGGTTTGCCCGCTCCGGCCCGGGAGCGGCGCTTGCTGAGCTCCGGCCGGGAGAGCGGCGCTTGCGGGTGTGCCGCGCTCCGGCCGGGAGAGCGGGCTTGCTGGAGCTCGCCGGGAGAGCGGCGCTTGCGGGGTTTGGCCGCGCTCTGGCCGGGAGAGCGCGCTTGCGGGGTTTGCAGCGCTCCCGGCCGGGAGAGCAGCGCTTTCTGGAGCTCCGGCCGGAAGCGGCGCTTGCGGGGCTTGCCGCGCCTCCGGCCGGAGAGCGGCGCTTGCTGGAGCTCCGGCCGGGAGAGCGGGGCTTGCGGGGCTTGCCGCGCTCCGGCCGGAGAGCGGGGCTTGCTGGAGCTCGGCCGGGAGAGCGGGCTTGCGGGGTTTGCCGCGCTCGCGCCGGGAGAGCGGGGAGAGCGGGGCTTGCCAGAGCTCCGGCCGGTGAGAGCGGGCTTTAATAGAAGCTGCATGTATGTATTTCAGTACAGACTTTGGCCTTTACTGTTTTTACACAGGGGTTGAAGAAAGGGACAAAAACAGATATCATGCTAACCTGATTGATTTTGGAGTTCATTTTTTTCCATGAACTGAAGTACAAGGTATATACAGAAAGAAAGGAGATTATAAACAAAGGACATATAGCTAATGGGGATAGCAGGGCTGTAATTTAGTGTCTCTTGTGATGCTAGTTATAAAACACTATCTGCAGTGGTGGTGTTTCTTGACATCATAGAAAATCTGGACCTAGAATTATAGCCTGAATCAATCTGGGAATAGAATGCAGAAATCTATAAATTCAGACAGAAAACAACCTACAGAGTCTCATTTCAGGAGGGGCTCTGTTCCTTAGAACTAATAAATGGTTAGTGTTCAAATACTATGTTTTATCAGACTCCCACCACATACACCTAGTGCACATAATACTAAATTATACACCATTGAGCGGGATCAGTCTCCTGACTCCTCCATCTTTATAGAAAGAGAAACAACCTAGTAATTGATGGAAAAAAAGAAAGAAAATTACAGTTATTTGAAAACAACAAAAATGGGCTATAAAGTTTGTTAAAATGTAATAATAAAACAGTGCATACAGCATCCACCACTGCATCCAAAACTGCCCTAGAACAAGGAGGAAATAATCACCGTCCCCCCTTCGTGTTATGTACTGTATTTTTAATAAAGGATTTCTTTCTTTTTATTCACTGTTTATTATTACAGAAACTGTAAACATCTACTACAAGTAAAATAGGAAGTGCAAATCAATGAAACACTGCATGGTAACTGCTGGGAGCAATGCTCTTAACTGCAGTGGAAGGCACCCACATTACTGTTGGCTTTTCAGCCTCAAAGTGCTCCTTTAAGGCATCCCTTATCCTTGAAGCACTGGCTGGGCCTCTCTAGTCGCCCTGCTCTCTGGCTGTTCAAATTCAGCCTCCAGGCGTTGAACCTCGGAGGTCCCATTCGTCAATGAAGGTTTCACCCTTCCCTTCACAAATATTATGGAGGATACAGCAACGCGGTTATAATCGCTGGGTGATGCTGCTTTCCCCCACGTCCAGCTTCCGTAGAGACTTCTCCATCTTCCCCTTTAAACGGCCAAAAGCATGCTCCACGGTCATTCTGCACCGGCTCAGCCTGTAGTTGAACGGTCCTGCTCATGTCAAGCTTCCCTGTAATACGGTTTCATGAGCCAAGGCATTAACGGGTAAGCGGGGTCCTCAAGGATCAACACATGGCATTTCGACGTCCCCCACTGTGATCTTACGGTCTGGGAAAAAAGTCCCTGCCGCGCAGCTTCCTGAACAGGCCACTGTTCCGAAAGATGTGTGCATCATGCACCTTTCCAGGCCAGCCTGTGTAAATGTCAGTGAAACGCCCACGGAGAATCCACAGCGGCTGGAAACCATTGAGAAATACCCCTTCCGATAATGTACTCGATGTCAGGTGGGGTGGTGCCAGAATAGGAATAGCGTCCCATCTGTTGCCCCTCCACAGTTAGGGAAACCCATTTGGGCAAAGCCATCCACAATGTCCTGCACATTCCCAGAGTCACGGTCGTCTGAACAGAGATGCGCATTAATGGCCCTGCAAACTTGCATCATCCAACTATTCCAACGGTGTTGACTTCCACTCCAAACTGGTTGCGATACGATCGGTAGCTGTCTGGAGTTGCCAGCTTCCAGACTGCAATAGCCACCGCTTCTCCACTGACAGGGCAGCTCTCAGTCTCGTGTCCTTGCGCTGCCAGGGTTGGGGCGAGCTCAGCACACAGTCCCATGAAAGTGGCTTTTCGCATCTAAAGTTGTGCAGCCACTGCTCGTCATCCCAGACTTGCAGGCGATGTGATCCCACCACTGCAGTACTTGTGTTTCCCGAGCCCAGGTGGCGTTCCACGCTGCAGAGCACGTCCGTTACTGCGACAAGCAATTAGTGTCAGCAGCGTCAGCAGCATCTATTTCATCATCTGAGCTCTCACTGTCACTTTGGAGCATAAGGAAAGATCATCTGCCAGACGGATGTGCTGGCAACATTCATCAGCAACATCTAAGCAGCTCGGCTCCATTTCTTACTGAAATCACACGCTGCAGAATCACAATGTCACCAAACGCTGAAAAGGGAAGGCGATGCACCACGGGTCGTTGGAACAGGAAAGCGGAATGAACCCGCACCCTTCCGTCCCCTTCCCACAACCCCCAGCAGCAAATTGGGACGAGTGTGCTCTGTGGGATAGCTGCCCACAATGCACCACTCATCAAAGCGCTGCAAACCTGGTGCAAGTGTGGACACACTGCAGCGCTGGTCGCTGTCAGTGTGGACACACTGCAGCGCTGGCCGTACACAGCTGTACGACCACAGCTGTAACGGCCAGCGCTGCAAAACTGTAAGTGTAGACAAGGCCTAGGTGACAGCCAATCAAGTACTGGTCTAGGAAGACAGTTTTCTGACATTTGTACATGTCCAAACCACTTCAGCTTCTTTCTTGAATCATCTCTACAGTCTACTGGCCAGTCTTTTATAACACATCAGCATTGGTTACTTTATCCCACCAGCTGACACCAAATTTTCTTCACAAGCATATCAGATAGAATGCATTAAGTTTTCTGTTGTGGGTTTCCTAGCATTTGCCAAGTTTCAGAAATATAACAATATGGATATCACAGTAGCTTGCTCTTATAATTTGTGAGTCAACTTGTTCCCATTCTTGTAGAGCTTGTGTTGCCTTTTTGTTGAGAAGTATTCTAACCTCCTCTATGAGAGTATAATCTTCTTGAACAAAGTACTGAGATACCATCTGAAAGGAGTCTTCGACAGCCAGCTCGTCTCACAATTATTTCTATAACTGACACATATACACATTTTAAAATACGTGTGTATGTGTCGGTTATGGAAATAACCCTGAGATGAGCTGGCTGTGGAAGACTCCTTTCAGATGGTATCTCAGTACTTTGTTCAAGAAGATTATACTCTCATAGAGGAAGTTATATATATATAAAACATGGACATATAATATATATATGGAGAGGAAGTTTGCCTGACTCACAGCCATAGGACCACAGGTCCTTATTCAATATATTCAGAGCAGCCCATGTTATGTATGGGGTATCCTCGTCTATCACCTGAGCGATGCACCTGGTAGCTTAGGATGCCCCAAACTATAGAGAGAAAGGGAAAAGGTAGCAGTATTTACAAGAGCTATAAATGTCTTTTTAAAATGAAAGCTTAGATTCTGCAGAAACTGATGATATTCACCACTAATGAGTGGATTTTCAAGACCTGTTTGTTTTTATAATACAGATGATCAGAGAGTATGGATCTTTATTTACAGTCCTGTAGCAGGGTGGTCTCCCCCCCCCCCCCCCGCCCGCTCGCTCCGCTCCGCTCTGCTCTGCTCCTGCCCTGAAGGGTTAAAAACAGGGCTGATTGGGGGAAGTGGCTGCAGCTGGGGCCATGCCGCAAATAGACTCAGTTGGCCCTATAAAGGCAGAGAAGCCAGAAGCCCAGGTAGTTTCTTTCTAGCTATAGAGGGAGATAGGCCTGGCTGCAGGGAGCTAGACACAAGGTACTTGAGTGAAGCAGGGCTGGGGAAAGGCAGAGGAGCTGGGGAGCTACAGCCTGGAGAGCTCAAGGCTGTGGCCTAGTATTGGGCTAAAAGGTACTAGGGGTTGCAGAGGGCAGCCCAGGGGTAGGCCAAGGCAGCAGGTCTAAACCCAACCTTGCCAGTGATGAGTAGGCTGATACTGCAGTCTGCCCCAGGGCACAGAGGCTAGACAATGACTGGTAGTAGTCATATACTGAGGTGAGGTGGGGGTTTCCCAGGGAGGGGAGACCCTGAGAGAGAGGGGTTACTGCCAGGGTGCAGCACCCCATATTAAAAGGGCACTAGGTCCAGGGAGGGATATGGGAGCCAGAGGACAGGCAGATCACTGGCCTGCAGAGGGTGCTCTGGAGCTGGAACTGAGCTAATTCCCAAAAGAGACCAGCAAGAGGTGCCCCTAAAAACACAAGTTTGTGTAAACCCTGGTATCACTTGCCCATGTGCTCTCAAGAAATAATCTGAAAGGTTTTCATGTTTCTGTCAGTTATAGAGGCATAGAAGAAACCATCCTCATTGGAATTTGATTCCTACTTGCAAGATCTAGTAGTGTGTATGTGTCAGAAGATGTCTGCCCAGGTATCACTGTGATATTGGCTTTATGGAAATATGCTTATAAATGTATATATAACATAACTGGATGTAACATCTCTAAAGGTTATGATCTACTGAATCTATTAATCTTATTTATATGCATGTATCATTTTTGTGTTCAAAGTTATGAATGCTAGCTGTGTACTTGCTTGATTTTTAAGTAGCCTTTATAAAGCATTTGGTCAGCTTCTTGAGAAAGAAATGGGCAAATTAAGTGCCCAATCAAGAAGCACTTATGTGGATTGGAGCCTTCCAAGATCCATTATCCCTTAAGAAGTCTACATGAGGATGTTCAAGGTAGCATGTGAGCAATGGCTGCTGCCTGTAAAAACAGAGTCATGCATGGACATGTGACTTGCCCAGGTGACTCAAACTCCATCTTTGAGCTAGACTTTGCATAGGAGAGAGGGGGAGGTCCCCACCCACAAGAGAAACTCTATTTAAGACCGTGGGTGACTCCTCCATTTGGTCTTCAGCTGGCTAAAGAGAGCTTTTCCACCCCCAAAGATACCTGAAAGAAACTGGAACAAGGACAGTAACTACAGGGGGTGTGAGTGACTGCTGGACCCAGACTAGAAGGAGACTAGTCTGTAAAAGGAAACTTACTGGAATTCCTCTGAAGGTGAGGTTTTATCTGTATTCAGTTTCCTTAGACATGGACTTGCATGTTCAATTTTATTTTGCTTGGTAATTCACTTTGTTCTGTCTGTTACTACTTGGAACCACTTAAATCCTACTTTCTGTATTTAATATCACTTTTTACTTATTAATGCATACTCTGGGTTAATACCTTTTGGGGGGCAGGCAGACAAACAGCTGTGCATATCTCTCAGTGCTATAGAAGGTGAACAATTTGAGTTTACCCTGTATATGCTTTTATACAGGGTAAAACTAACTTATTTGGGGTTTGGACCCCATTGGGAGTTGGGTATCTGAGTGTTAAAGACAGGAACACTTAAGTTGCTTTCAGCTAAATCTGCAGCTTTGGGTCATGTGCTTCAGACCCTGGGTCTGTGTTCGAGCAGAGCCTACTCAACAAGACAGGATGCTGGAGTCTCAAGCTGGCAGGGAAAGCAGGGGCAGAAGTAATCTTGGCACATCAGGTGGCAGTTCCCAAGGGGGGTTCTGCGATCCAACCTGTCACATTCACCACCTATAGTATTTCAAGATAAGAAATACCTGCTTACCTGAGGCAAAATCCTGCTTGCCTTAAATAACTAGTCCAATTGACTTCAAAGATACTCTTTGCATGGGAGATAAAATGTGTACACTGAGGCAGGGGAGGGAGGAAGGTAATGTTATTTAGTCTTCAGAAATACAGCACTTAAACTGGTAGAATTCCTACATGAAAACAAGAAAATGCACAGCCTTTAACCTCTTCCTACACTAATACTTTCCTAAGAATTGGCCTGGTGTTTAGTCAGATTTAGAGCTGGTCAATACTTAGACTGACCAGCTATGTTGCTCAAGACCAGTGTGAAAAATTCACATTTCTGAATGACCCAGTTAAGCCAACTAGGTCTTCCATCAACCTAGCTACCCCCTCTTGGGGAGGTGAATAACCTCCCATCAGGATAGGTAATGTCTACACTGAAGCGCTGCAACACTGCTGCCGGGCCAGTGAGTTATATGGGCCCGTGGTGCCTGTGCCCCAGGAATATTCAGGGCCCAGGGGCACGACTCCACTAATGTTTGGGGCCAGGTCTCTTCCCCAGCCGTGCCTGCTGTCCCCATGAACCTTCCTTGGATAATTTTCTGGCCCTGCCTGCTGCCCCTGGGCAATTTAAAAGGGCCAGGGAGCCCCAGGCCACTGCCACCACCACTAACAGTACAGTAGGGCTAAGGTGGCTTCCTGCCCACCTTCGTTCCACACTGCTCCTGGAAGTGACCAGCAAGTCCCTGTGGCCCCGGGAAGGATATCTCTCTCCGCATGCTGCCGCTGCCACTGCCCCAAGTGCTGACTCCGCAGCTCCCATTGGCAGGGAACTGAAGTCAATAGGAGCTGAGGGGGCAGTGTCTATGGGCAGTGGCATGCAGAGATCCCCCAACCTCCTCTCCTAGGAGCTGCTGCCAGAGGGGTGTGCAGATCCCTTTTGGGAGTTGCCTGAGATAAGCACCCACCCCTCTCACACCCCAACCCTCTGCCCCAGCCCAGAACCCACACCCCTCACCCAAACACCCTCCCAGAGCCTGTACCTCACCCCCTCCCAAACCCCTGCTCCAGCCCAGAGCCTGCACCCCAAACTCCCTCTTAGATCCTATATCCCACACCATCTCTGGCACCCCAACTCTATGCTTAGCCCAGAGCCTGCACCCCTCCCGCATGCAAACTTCCTCTCAGAGCCTTAGGCGGGGAGCAGGGGGCAGGGTAGGACTTGGACCAGTTCTGGGCACCACCAAAACTAATACAAACTTGCTGCCCCTGGCTGCTGCACCACTGCAGTGTTTCAAGAGTAGACAACACCCTTAGACACCTAAGTTTTCTTTATACTGCTTTCACTGTATAAAGTGAGTGTAAATGGGCCCTATGCATTTAAGAGGTGCTTCCTCTGGAGTATTTATACTCCAGATTGCTTTAAGCAATGAAAAAAGGAGCAAGATAAAGATATAAATTACTGTTATGAAGGTAAGCAATTTATCACAAGCTATGCTACATTTCTTTTTATTTGCCTTATAGAAGACTGAAATGAATGAGGCCTACATATTTATATTAAAAAATGTAGCAAGCTAGTGAATGATGCATAAAACAAATGAATACAAAAGCAGTAACAGAACAAGAACTAAATGGCTTTTCTGAACTTTTACAAAATTTCAGAATAATCAGTTTATATTCGATAAATTATTTTTCCCCCCATGGACTCCCTCTTCATGTCTTCCAGGAAACCTAATATGACACGAAACATTTTTGCTAGAAAAAGCAAGTGTAAGTACAAGTATCAATTTCCCCACTTCACTGTAAATATAGAAGTAATTCAACTTATTTTAAATATAAAAATCCCTGCACAGGAAAGTTATGTATAAAAAAAGCTCCCATAATTGCTTTTACACTTGTACAGCCTTTTACCTCAGTTACTTATATAGTACATAATGTAATGCCCGCTGCATTCAAAGCAGCTTTCCAGCTTTCTTTATAATGTCTCTCTTTGCAATAATAGCTCATTGCTTCCAGCAAACAAGGGTTTTTTTAGATGAAACTTTCCATACTTGAGCTATCTTGAATTCCTCTCCCCCTCATCACACCTATCTTAAATAAATAACCCCCTAAATATCTTAAGTGTTATTTCCATTTCTTCTAATGATTTTTTAAGTATTCTTAATCTAGTTGGGGGGGGGGGGGGAAGGTCTCTTTACCCTCACACATATGTATAAATCCATGCCACCCAGTTTGATTTTTTAAATAAATAAATAAAAGCATCACTAACCTAGATATAAGCCAGGCAGATTTCTAAAAGAATGTGAGGTAGGACCAAGGAGTAATAGGAAGTCCTGTCTTTGAACATAATGGCCAGACATACAAGATGAGCTATTGCCTAGCTGCTAAGTTATGTAAAAAGACAATAAAAACTACAGTGAATATTTCCCCGTACAAGGAATTGCAGTAGTTGCTACACGGATGGTATGTGATCATGAATGCAGAAGAGGTGATCCATTTTGTTCCAAGATACTAGTCCTCACTGAGAAGTATATAGGACAAATTTAGAGTTTCTAGACTCAGCTGTTTTTGGATATAATGTGAAAACATGAAGGTGCTAGAGGGAAAACTGGACTTATGGATTAATAAAGACTAGCATCGTTGTCAAGCAAATTGAAATATAAATTTAGTGACACAAGTAAAGGCATATTATGCAAAGATCTCAGGAGACAAAGTCTCTAGCTATTCAGTGACTGGGCTCATTGAAAGTTTAACTACAATTCAGTTAATTTGATTTTATATTTTAAATTATTCCTTCTGATTCATTAAAGCAAACCATACTTTAAGCAGCAAGTGTTTCCATACCCACACATCTCTTCTAGATTGTCAACATAGCAGTAGAAACATTTTACACTTATTTGGCAAACAATTGGCAGTAGTTTTGTACTATCAGCTGCCATCATCATTAGGGCCAAACAAACAAAAAAGAAGAAAGAATTGGGAAGTTATTTTGTTTGAAGTCATTCTTAGAGACCACAAGATCTGATAGTTTCAAGCCAGCATGAAGCATGGTCTAGTGATCTGATTTAGCATCTAAGGCTATGTCTGTGCTATGGACCCTACAGCGGCGCAGCTGTACTGCTGTAGGGTCTCCTGTGCAGCCACTCTATGGAGGCAGGAGAGATCATTCCCACCAGCATTACTGAACCATCCCTAACCAGCAACGGTAGCTATGTCAGCAGGAGATGCTCTCTCACTGATATAATGATGTCCACACCAGCGCTTTTGCGGATGAAACTTGTCAGTCAGGGGTGTGGTTTTTTCCCCAAACCCTTGACTAACAAAAGTACTAGTGTAAACAAAGCTTGAGAATCCGGAACTCCTGAATTTTAAAGAACACTTTGAAGTAGACCTTTTCTATGGATTTGAGCAAGGCATGCAACACCTCTGTTTCAATTTCCTTATCTGTGAAATGCGGTTAACAGCCATCTACCTCACAAGGATGTGAAGGATTAGTGTCTGTAAAGTGCTTTTAAGATTAATATTTTGCCTACCCCCATCTGTGTCATGAGAGTCTCAAGTTAGAAGAGCTGTGCAGTCCATTATTGAGAACATAGTCCTTTTTCCTCTATCATGGCTTTGGGAAGTGGAAATGGGTTTAACTTTTCACAAGAGCACAGTAGAGTAGGAAAAATAATTAGCAAATTCAAGGGAAATATTTATGCTCTAATAAAAGTAATGTAACCTGCTCCTATCAAACCTCATGCAATTTCCCCATTTCATAGGATGAATTATTGATGTACTCCAACATTATCTGAAAGATCCTTGGAGCTATGCCGTTTTACACCAACTGAGGATTTGACCCTTATGTAAGAAGCAGCAACTATGCACTTCTCTAGTCTCTCCTGTTCCTTCATACTATGCAATGAGATGAGAAAAACGGCAGCAGAGAAGGAGAAGATGTCTCAGAGATCTGGATAGTTTTTGCCTCACCTGTCCAGCTCTCCAAGTGAAGATTTACTTTATTTCTTAGGGTATCCGTCACCACAGTATCCGAGTCAGTTTCATGCACTCACAGCCCTCACACCAACTCAGGATAAAGGGGACAGCAACTAAGTTGATGTGAGGTGTTACTAATCAGGGCCAGCTCTACCATTTTTGCCACCCCACGGGGGAAAAAAAAAGGCTTCCAGACTGTGCTGCCCCAAGAATGGAAGGAATGCCACCCCAGGCACATGCATCCTCCGCTGGTGCCTGGAGACGGCCCCTTTCCTGGTTAAAGCAATGAAAGAGATCTTTCCAGGACCAATGAGTGCACTCCACATGTGGCAAAAACATTACTGTTTGAGCAGCACTTTGAAAAATGCAAGACACATCAGGATGCCTCCAGGACAGAGACCTAAAAGACTGAAGATAAGACACTCCCTACTGATCAAGTGATCAGGATTCTAAGCCAAAATATGTTGTACTTGCTCATATCTATCTAAGGGGGAAAGGGAGAAAAATAGAAACAATGTTTATGCACTGTCATTACTACTCACAATACGTTTAATCTTGGGTACGACTGGTCATATCAAGTCAGCTGCTGTCAAACTATACATCCGAGGCTTGAATAAAGACTGGGAGTGGATGGGTCATTACACAAAGTAAAAACGATTTCCCCATGCTAATTTTTCCCCTACTGTTACTCACATCTTCTTGTCAACTGTTTGAAATGGGCCATCCTGATTATCACTACAAAAGGTTTTTTTCTCCTGATGATAATAGCCCACCTTAATTGATTAGTCTCATTAGAGTTGGTATGGCAACACCCATTTTTTCATGTTCTCTGTTTATATATAGCTTCCTACTGTATTTTCACTCCATGCATCTGACTAAGTGGGTTTTAGCCCACGAAAGCTTATCCCCAAATAAATTTGTTAGTCTCTAAGGTGCCACAAGTACTCCTTGATCTTTTTGCTTATACATCTACGAGTACAGTAAAAATTCTCATTTTGGTCAGTCATACCATCGTAATTTATTCTATATATAGTGGAATCTAAACTGAGGAGGCAACCCTATGTTAAGCAGCCACGCAAAAGTATTCCCAGTTACCACTCTATCCTTAGTGGGACCTGGCTCCAAGCTCTACTATGCCCATGTGCTGCCCATACTCTCCCCATTTCTTAGATCATTCCAGTGCAAACTCCAAACCCATGCTGCAACACCACAGATGTATATTGTCAGTGGAACTAAATCACTCAGTTGGGCTGAGGTGGTCTTTTTAACTAACATTGGCAGATGTATCAACATTGTGATCATTATTCTACTTTCTAAGCCCAATTTCAAAGCTGAAGACTGGAGGGGGGGTTGCTGTTTTTTTTGGTTCAGGCAGCTTAAGACAGATTTCACCGGATACACACACAGTATACATGCCAAACCTACTTAGGGTGGGAGTGACTTGCAAAACTTATAGGGCCAGATTCCTCCGCCCTTATTCACTTTGAGTCATCCCACTGAAATCAGTGGAACTACTCAGTAAGCTACCCAATACAATCGAAAGCAGGAAGATCAGGTCCAAAGAGGAGAACAGGGGAGCTCAGAGCAAGCATCTACTAAGAGCATAGGGTAGTCTGAAAGCTTTTATGCAGCCACTTATGCAAGTCTGAGGAGGCTTTCATGTAGCCACTTATGCAACTGTGTATTCCGAAAAAAAAAAAACCGATTTGAGAGAACAAGATTTCAGACTTATTTAAAATACGGTTGCTCATTGGAGAAGCCATCTCAAAGCTCGGAGACTCTCTGCAGTTATACAGTCAGATACTTTCATACCAAGCAATGTAAAACACTCAACCTGAAACTGCAGACGGCATTCATCAGGTACTTTTTAGTTGCCAGGGATTTTGAGGACAAGGCAAAAATTTCTTAAAGTTTTTGACAAAGTCAGAGCCTATTTCAGTTGAATAGGGAGTGTCCTCCTCTTAGTAACCCACCTTCCCATAATCACTTTTTGAGTTAAAGAATACGGTTGAAATATCTCTCGGAAACATCCGGCAAAGTCATTTGCACCCAGGGAAGCGGGAGAGCAAAGAAACATTAAAAACTTTACAATTAATCCTAAACAAGGGAGCTTTGGCAGGTGCCTTTATTATTTGGCTGTTTACATCCTGCCTTAGTGAAGTTGAGGAACAAGCTCTCCTCTCCGTTCACGACGCCCCCTAACCCTGACAGTGACCCCCGTCACTCCCACATCTTACCTTCACCCCCCTTATCCAGTCGCTGGTTCCTTTCCCCACCCTCATTCCCATGCTATTGGTCCTCGCCCAGCCCCCCTTTACAACCCCTCCGCTCCCTGCCCCAAAGCTTCTCTCCCCCTCCCCTGGCACTGTGCTCCCTTCTGCCGCCTCCCTTTCTTCTCACCCTAAGTCCTCCCCCCTTGCCCCAGCCGTTTCCCAGCGCCCCCTCTTCCCCCAGCTCCCCGTCCCCTCAGAGTCCCTCCCCGGCACGCACACAACCCATCTTCGCCTCCTCCCTGCGCTCACCTTCCCTGGCTTTCAGCAGCACCGTGTTGGCCACGATGTTCTCGATCTCCATGATCAGGGCTCCAACGAAGCCCTCTGTCCCCTCAGAGCCACCACCTCCTTCGCCCCCTCCTCCTGCCCCGCCACCGCCGGGACACCCGGGCTCCACTCATCCGGCCCCGAGGGCTAGCGCTGGGCTCTTCTCTCCCCCATCACCCGCTCCTCACTCACTCACCACCCCCTCCCGCCTCTGCCCAGAGGGGCGGAGAAAGGGGAGGGGCGGGGCCTACCCACACTGGGCCGGACTATGCCGCGCTTCCCCTCCTCTCGCCCCGTTCAGCTCCGCCCAGAAGACTACAGCTCCCAGCAGGCAATGCGCTCCCCCGGCCCGGCGGCTTCTTGCTTCAAAGCTGGCTCACTGGTAGCTAAGAGCAGTAAGCACGCGCGCTCGGTGGGGTGTTCTTCGCCTCTCACCCTCAAGGGTGGAGCATTGAATGCCGGGATATATAGTCATGTAGTTCATACCGCTCCGCTCTCTCGTCCTACAGAGCTTACCCGCTACTACCACTAAGTCTCGCGGGATGTCGAGGTCACCTCTCGCGAGAAGTGTGGTCGCGTTGCTGCTTTGCTTGCTATGTAGGTAATGTGAGTGGTAGTCCGCAGAGACGCTGAACAGGCTGATTAGGGACTCTGGTCGCGCCTTTACATCTCACGATACTTAGAAGCTCTCGTGCGTTCAGGCAGCGGGGGGCAGCTTGGGGCAATTTAAGGTCGCCTCCCCCACGGTCGCCATTTTTTTTAGTGTGGTTCGCTCTCCAGGCCCATTCCCTGTACCTCAGGAGCCTGTACAATACCGTAGTCCTGGTTCTTTATGCTGCTGAGTGAGTATTGACCCCAGCCACACACGACAATGGGGAAGCCAACTAAGCAGAGGAGAAAGGGCCAAGTGGCTGACAGGGCCAAGGGCTCGAGTGGGGCAGGGACAGCATTGGTCAAGAACAACCCCTTCGAGGTGAAGGTCAACAAGCAGAAGTTTAATATCTTGGGGAGGAGAACCAAACACGATGTGGGGCTGCCAGGCATCTCGCGGTCCAAGGCTGTCAAGAAGGTAAGACTGGAGGGAGGGCACTCATCAAATGAGGACAAGGTGTGGATCCCACCACTCTGGAGCAAGCCGTTGCTGCCAGATAGTGGCAGTGGTGATGAACACCCACAGATTGTGCAAATGATGATACACAAACTGTTTGAACGCAGGATTCTATAGCAGAGGTCAGCAACCTTTCATAAGTGGTGTACTGAGTCTTCGTTTATTCACTCTAATGTAAGTTTTCGCGTGCCAGTAATACATGTTAACATTTTTAGGTTTCTTTCTATAAGTCTATAATATGGAACTAAACTATTGCTGTATGTAAAGTAAATAAGATTTTTAAAATGTTTAAGAAGCTTCATTTTAAAATTAAATTTATTGGTAAATTAAGTGTGAGTGCCACTGAAAATCAGTACGCATGCCATAGGTTACCTACCCCTGTTCTATAGCATGGCTCAGAAGGGTGGCTGCCACAAACCTCACCAAGGCCGCCCTTATGTCATGTTGGGGTACAGCCGCATTCTCAAACTCTATAGCCCTGGAATAGAGTATAGGCCAGTGAGTAGGGATTTTTTTCCAGCCTTTGTTATTTGTTTGCTCTGTGAGTTTTGGTAAGCCACTTTATTCTTCTGCTTGTTGATGGTGGTGATTATAACAATGGACATTTGTATTGCAGTATTATCTAAGGGGCCCGGAGAGGGCTGGAGCCTCATTTTAGTTAGTGCTGTATAAATGTTGATAAACCATCCCTGCTCTGGAAAATTGTCAAGCGGAAAGATTGCTCTGTGCCTTGATTTCTCTGACTTGAAAATGACATTTACGTCACTCAAGGATTGTGAGACTTAATGTTATAAAGCCTTTTGGGACCCCCAAATGAAAAATGCTATAGTCTAAAGAACTATGCATCCTATACATTCACATCTTGAACACTAGGTGTGGATCTGATGTCCCTCCTCCCACCCCCAACCCATCTCAAAAAAGGATATTTGGAACTGGAAAATGTACAGAGAAAAATAATTAAGAGTGTATGGAACAGCTTCCGTATGAGGAGAGAGTAAAGAGGCTGGGACTATTCAGCTTGGAAGAGATGACTAGGGGGGATATGATAAAGGTCTATAAAAATCTTGATTGTTGTGGAGAAAGTGAATAAAGAATTTTATTCCTTCACATAACACAAGAAATTGGCAGCATTCAGATTAATAGATGGCAGGTTTAAAACAAACAGAAGTTCTTCACACAATGCACAGTCAGCCTGTGGAACTTCAGGCCAGGGGATGTTGTGAAGGCCAAAACTATAACAGGGTTCAAAAAGAACGACATGAGTTCCTGGAGGGTAAGTCTGTCAATGGGTATTATCCAGGATGGGCAGGGATGCAACACAATGCACTGAGCGTTCCTAGCCTCTTCCAGAAGCTGGGAGTGAACGACAGGAGATGGATCACTTGATGATTGCTTGTTTTGTTCATTCCTGCTGAAGCACCTGGCATTAGCCACTGTCTGAAGACAGGATACTGGGCTAGATGGACCATTGGTCTGACCCAGTATGGCCGTTCCTAACTACAGAAACCTTTTTTGTGATTATTATGTTGATCCAAGCTACACTGGTCGAACTGGTGTTGTGGAGTAGACAATGTAAGGATACAATCTGATGATGCCTCAAAATGCCCTTTTAAGGGTGTTCATGAATGTCTCTGTGTGTTCTATATGTCCCACACCCTGAGATCATCTCTAAAACTGGCTCCTACGCTGTTAGTGACTGTCCCTGCTGTTGATATCAAAGTCAGAGCTCTGTCTTCAGGATGTAGTGACTTATTAATCACTGAAAACTACAGCCACGTTAGTTGAATGGTGAAAATACATAAGCCTTCATTTCCTTTCACCTTGCTAAGGCTCATAGTCAACATATAAAAGTGTAGGAAATCTAACATAAATGCTTCCAAACTGCCTTCCTTATAAGTGATTCAGGCTTACTGTCCAAGAAAAGTAATATTGTAGCTTGCTGGACTTACAGATGAGGGTATGTCTGTGCTTCTGTGCCACAGCTGCAGCTATGCCAGTGTAGTGTAGACACTACAGTGACAGGAGGGGGTTTTCCATTGCTATGGTAAATCCACCTTCTCAAAAGACAGTAAATCCACCTTCTCAAAAGACAGACACAGATGGAAGAGTTCTTTCATCAAGCTAGCTGCATCTACAGTGGGGATTAGGTTAACCTAACTATGAAGCATGAAGGAATACATTTTTTACAACCCTGAGCAATGTGTGTAGGTTGACCTAAATCTTAGCTATAGACCAGCTTCAGACAAGATTCAAACTTCCCCAAATGGTCTATACCAATATTTCTCAGCGACTGGTCCACGGCAGCCTCCTTGCCAGGCCTCAGATTTCCCTGACACAGTTTAGGAAGGCAACAAGCCAGTCTCTGATATCAAAAAGGTTAAGAAATACTGGTTTATATCACAGTGGGAGTTTAGGCCTCAAGACTGTCAGATGTTAACTTCATTAATATTTATAGTCTCTTTGATTTCAATGTAAGGATGTGCTTAAGTCTTTGCAGTATGGAGCCTTAAACATTTTTTACTTTATGGGAAACACAGTTTTCTGAGAAGACTAAGAGGAATAAGCCTGGATTACAAAGGACTTGTACCCAACATTGATTAAAAAAAATAAAATATACTACTTTAAAGTTTCCCCTCATTTGAAAGGAAATAGTTAGGCAAGTGTTAAGATAAGACTTCTGCTTTTCTTTTAAACTCTGTGTTGTTATCTTATCTATCAAACCACCCTTACCCAATTTGTTTATTTCATCTGTTAGTTGCATCCTATACTCTCTGTATCCTAGATTGTGAGCTCTAGGGGAAGGGACTGTCTTCTTTGTTACTTCTTTGTATAGTGCCTGTTCCTTAATGCTACTGTAATATAAATAATAGGCCACAGACAGCAAAATCAGAGTGGTTACTCTGACTTGACACCAAGTCCATAGTCAAAAGTACCGCCACATTAGAGAGCATCTTGACTACATACATACTATATGTCTGGGAGCTCAGTAATCTGATGCATCCTTTACTGAAGGCACCAGAAGTACTTCCCTATCTACAAGTTCAGCATGAGTGACGTAAATGCAGTACTGGATTGTATTAAATCTCTGTTAAAAATAAATTTATTTTCCTTTGCTTTCTCACTGCTATGTATACCAGGGGTAGCCAAACTGCAGCTCATGAGCCACATGTGGCTCTTTTACAGTTAGTGTGGCTCACAGAGCCTGCATGCCCTCCCACATTCTCCACCTACCAGACTGGGGGAGCTCAGGCTTTCTGCCCTGCAGTGGGGTGTGAATTGGCTTCTGGCTTCTTCTGCCCAACAGAGATGGGGGTGGTCTCAGGGCTTCAGCCCCATAAGATGCGCCTGCCGGAGCTTGGGGCTTCAGCAGGAGCAGCGCTGAAGCCCTGTGCCCCAGCAGGTGCACCCCAGCTCTTGAACTTCTGAAGATTGTTGTATGCAGTAAGTTTGGTGACCCCTGGTATATACCATCCATCAGCAAACAGACTTTAGAGATCTCCTTCAAAAGAAAAACAAATCTATCTGAGAGATACTACAACACAGAGGACACTGTTGTTTAATTTATCATCATGTATACTTTGAAAACCCTTGAGAAGCCCTGTATGAGATTAACTTTATTCACAGTAACTTTATCAGTGGAAGGGTCTGCATAATATGTGTCAAGATGGAGAAGGTTTTTTTTGTTTTGTTTTTGTTTTTTGCCAAAAAAATTACAAAGAGAAACTGCATCTTGTTAAAAATTCCTTGAAAATTATATACAGATACGTTAAATAAACTGATGGAAAGGGAACATAAATTCTGCAGTGTCTCATCTGAAGTAAGACTTCCTTTATTTAGTAATCCTGACATCTGCAGATTCTGCATCTGTGACATGAGCGTAAAAGGATATAGCTAGAACAGGGGTCAGCAACCTTTCAGAAGTGGTGTGCTGTGTCTTTATGTATTCACTCTAATTTGAGGTTTCGTGTGCCGGTAATACATTTTAATGTTTTTTAGAAGGTCTTTCTCTGTAGGTCTGTATATTATATAACTAAACTATTGTTGTAGTTATATAAACAAGGTTTTCAAAATGTTTAATAAGCTTCATTTAAAATTAAATAAAAATGTTGATCTTACACCGCTGGCCCGCTCAGCCCGCTGCTGGTCTGGGGTTCTGTTCACCTAGGCCAGCAGCGGGCTGAGCGGGGCTGGAGGCTGGGGCCCCAGCTGGGAAGGGTCCGGCAGCCAGAACCCCAGACCGGCAGCGGGCTGAGTGGGGCCTGTGGCCGGGACCCCAGCTGGGAAGGGTCTGGCAGCCAGGATCCCAGACCAGCAGTTGGCTGAGTGGCTCAGCCCACTGCCGCTCATGGGTTCCATCTGCCAGCTCCTGTCAGCTGGGATTCCAGCTGCCGGACCCGCTCAGCCCGCTGCTAGTCTGAGATCCCGGCCCTGTCCGGGTAGGTACAGTGGGTACCTACCTTCTCCCTGCTTCTGGCCCATTCTCTTCCTCTTTCTGCACTGCGCTGAGGGTGGGAGTGCACTGAGCACAGGGCTGGAAGTGAAGGGTCTGGCCAGGAGCTAGAATGTGTGGGGGTGGTGCTCAGGGTTGGGGCAGGAGGTTTGAGTGTGGGGCACTTACCTGGGCAGCTCCCATTTGGTGCAAGGGGTGCAGGTGGTAATGGGGGGAAGGGGTGCAAGAGTCAGGATGTGGGGGATGCATGGGGTGTGAGTGGACTAGGTATGTGGGGGGGGTGCAAGAGTCAGGGCTGAGGTTGTATGGGAGTGAAGGAGTCAGGCAGGGCTGGGTGTGTATGAGGTTGGTACAGGGCTCAGGGCAGGGGTCTGGGGGTGTGTGGTGCGGGGGTCAGGGCAGGGAGCTGAAGGGGATATGCCCCTATTCCACCCCCCCCCTTCCCTAAGGCCCTGCCCCCGCTTCTTCTCCGCCTGAGCTGGGAGCAGCAAGCACGCTGACTCTGCTCCTTCCTGACTCCCTCCCTCGCAAGGGCCATCAGCCGATCAGCTGGCAGGGAGGGAGCACGCTATGGGAAGAGGCAGCGGAGCCTGCAGGACAAAGCTTTTGCCCCTTGCCCCCTGCCCTTGTGGTGGGGGGAGGGCAGGGGGAGCGAAGGGCGGAGAAGAGCGGGTCGGGCCTGGCTGGGCTGGGCAGGATTTTTAATGGCACGCTGCTGCCTGCCGGGACTCCGCCATTAAAAATCGGCTCGCATGCCGTCTTTGGCATACGTGTCATAGGTTGCTGACCTCTGATACAGATAAATAAATTATTTCTTGTACATAAGGAGCTGGACTGAGATGATAGTTCTTCATTACCATTGTTTATAGTTGTTTTAGGAGTATAATAAAGTATAATCCATTGAATGAAATAAGGGTAAAAACATAAATTTTTATAATAAATAAAAACAAATTTAAATTTATTGATTAGAATTGGTCTTTTTATATTCAACTGTAGTGTTCTCATATTCAGTGTGTGTAGGTTTGAATAAATTAGGTCTTAGTTCATTGACTTCAGGTGTGCTTTTGTTAAGTTAATGCATTGATCTGTTTTTCAGCGTACACAAACTTTGCTGAAAGAATACAAAGAACGGGAAAAGTCCAATGTATTTAAAGATAAGCGTTTTGGTGAATATAATACCAAAATAAGCCCAGAGGAGAAGATGATGAAGAGGTTCACTTTGGAACGACAGGTAAAGCATAGGAATGAAAAATAAAAATTTCTACATCTATTTTTTTAAAATTAATTTGCCAAATAAAGCTCTCCGTAAATAATACATTGCTTGGCCCCTAAGGATTCTACCAAAACCTGCAACATGGCAAACATACCCAACTTTCATTTTTTTACTCCCACACATTCTGTTTTCTGAAAGCCTATCTGCATCTTTTATTTGATCTAAATGAATTCCAGAATTAGAGCTCATAAAAAAAAAAATATAGAAAACTTCAGAATTTTTGGTGGAAATAAGAAAACCAAAACATTTTGGCCAAAAACTGAAATAGTTTGGTTGTCGGGGGTTTGAGGATTTTTATGAAAAATCAAAATTTTCTATGTAAAAGAGACATTTTTGATGAAAAAATTATTTTGTCAAAAATCAATTTTTCTGTTGAAAAAGTTTTTGCCCGGAAAATTTTTGACCAGCCCAATCCAAAATAAAAATTTTAAAACTAAATTATTTTAACATTTACAAAGTTGTGATTTTGGAGGTTAAACTAGACAGAATTCAATTTAATTCCCACAAAATGTAAATCCTTTACCTGTCATTAAACACTATTTCATGTTCTTACCGACACTCCTGAAAAAGGCCGTTTCCCTTGATGCCCCATGAAGCTCATTTTTGGGTCTTACAACTCTAAGACAGTGATCGCCAAACTTTTTACCTCGTGTTCCCCCCTTACCCTTACCCTTGCCAGAAGTGGGGTCGTGGCTCTGGGAGGGGAGGATATGAAGAGAGAGTAAGGGGGCTAAGGCTGGGGCCACAGCTGAGGGCGGGGCTGGCAGCGGAGCCAAGGCCGGCAGCTGGGACCAGGAGCAAAGCTCGGTGGTGGTCCCTCCCAGCCCCCGTAGGAGCTGGACCAGGCCCCAGTCGCACCCCCTGAACATTCCTTGGTGCCCCCTAGGGAGGCGCACCCCACATTTGGGGACCTCTGCTCTAAGAAATTAAATCAGTTTTGAATACTACTTCCATCTACATCATGTTTGGACTCCTGAGTTAAGCAGCATAATTGCATGTGCAGAAAATTCTAGGAATAAGATTAAGTTATTAGAATGGTTAACTAATTTTTTAGTGATTATTAAACTTGAAAGATTTTATTTAAAAAAAAATTATTATTTTTTTACTTTTTACATACACAAAATCCAAGCTTGCTTTTTTAGTAATTTTACCAGTCATTTTTTAACTTATAAAAAACACCCTTCCCCAGAATACTGTGCCTGATTCACCACTTACTTACTCACAACACTGGTTTAATTCTGTAGTTTGTACAATGGATTTAAAGCGAGAGATGCTCACCGTTTCTTGCTTTAATGTATCTGAATGAAATTGTAGGTTTGTTAATGCTGTTAAAATAACCGAGAAGTAGGCTCTCCTGGGCTAAACTGAAAATATGAGCTTTTGGGGGGGAAAATTTTTTGTTGACCAGCCGCCGTTAGCTGGTATTAATCTGAAAAATGTCTGATTACTAAATTGGTTGGTTTGATTATTTTTCACAGCAAAATCATGAAAAGAAAAGTATCTATAATCTCAATGAAGATGATGAATTGACCCATTATGGCCAATCTTTAGCAGATATTGAAAAACTTAATGATGTCATTGATAGTGACAGTGATACTGAAGAAAGAGGAATATTATCAGGTAAGAAAAAATCAAACTGATATCTTAATACATTTTTATCCAATGTAATTTTCATTGTTAATATAGCTGTGTGAATTGTTGCGTAGCCTGCTTTCATTGAAAAATAATGTAAAGAAAATGTTCAGATTTAAATCTCTGTTCTCTTTAGTCTCATAGAAAGTGGTGATTAGAACTGGATATGGGCCAATATCATGCTGTAATTTTTAACTATTCACGATTGAAGAAATATGTATAATATTTGATCACATCATAATTGACTTTTCACTTATGGATTATCGTTAAAGTAAGTGCATACAGAATTACAATGAACTCTGGTTTAAAATCAACTATTTAGAGATGCCAGGATGCTTGCAAGTATGGTACATTATAGGAGGCACCAAAGGAAACACCTGTAGCTGAGGCTACCTGCTACATTCCATTATAAGACACTATTTTCAGTTGCTTTATAACTTTACCATACTTCAACTATATGGGTTGAAATTTTCCATGGTGAGTGTTTTTTTTGGGTGTGGAATTTCAGCACAAACAGGGCAGCCGTTTCTCAGAACAAATTAGGGAAAAATACATTGTTTTGTTTATGTTAAAACAATTAACTTAAATTTTGTATGTGTTTTACATTTCTTTGGACCAGATTATGAACCCTCTACTTACAGCAGTGAGCAGTTACTCATGCAAATAGTCTCATTGAAGTCAGTGGGATTTCTTGTGTTAATAAGTGCTCACTAATGTGAGTAAGGGGTTTGCAGTCTGGCCATTTTGGGCATAGCAGTTCATAGGAGATATAAATTAAAATTCTTTTCATACTGATTTTTATCTTTTCTGTTTGGCAAATCTGGAGCTAGTTTCTGCAACCCTTAGTCATGGGAGTAATCTATATTTATGCAAATATCTCCCTTGACTAGGGGAGGTCTAAATAAATAAATAAATATTGCTCACTGAATAAAGGTTGTTTGCATGATATTTGGCTAGATAGATAGGTAAAAACCAACCTGACTGATGATGTATGTCAATAGAAATGTGCACACCTCTTACAACAGTGTTTGTGAATGTTTTGCTAATGAGTTAAGTGGTAGGAGTTCATGCAGCATAGGCCCTATTGGACTGCTGCACCTGAGCAAAGCGAATTGCAGGATCATGGCCTTAGTTATGTTAAAACAATAGCTGATTTCTTTTTAACTTGATGAAAGATAGCTTTAAAGAAAAAATAGATATTTAATTCTGTAGCCCATTAAATTATAAACACATTACATAAAAATTTTGTTTTAAACAGGTTTTCAGGTTATTTTGTTTTGGGGTACTCATTGAATAAAAGCACTGAACAAACAAATTGTGTCTTACATGAAAGTTAGGACAGTGAACACAAGCAAAAAAATCCATCGTTGAGGCTAACATATTATCCTAGGTTCCTCTCATGAGGCATATGTCCTTGTGATATCTGAAGCCCTGGTCCTGCAAAGCCTTCTGCATGTTCGTAGTCCAGTGGGACTACTCATGTTCTTAAAATTAATTGTTTCTAAATATCTGTGGGATCAGGGCCTAAGTTTATGTGCTCTTATAAATTAAATACAGTCAATGTCTGGTGATTAAAGCACATTCTGTTCCTGGCATAGACGTTTTCTGGAATGTTGGTCAAGTCACTTGACTTCTCAGTGCTCTATCTGTAAAATAGGAATAATAATGGTTATCTTCAGTGTTATAAAGCTTAATTAATATATTAAAGTGCTTTGGGGCCATCAGATAAAAAGTGCTATATTGCTGTCTTAAATCAAAAAGTATCTTTTGCCTGTGTGTATATGAAAGAAAATTTAACAAAGTTTGGAAATCCAAGGTCATGGTGGGAATCCTTCTCTGAAAAGTCTTAACTTAGGCCAAGCATCAATCTTTATCCGCAGAAATGGGGTTTAAACCTTGGTCAACTAGCTATTTTATTCTTTCATGGAATCCATCAGTTGCTCCTGTGTCTTAATAATAGGGAAGTAGCACCCCAGCAGCTTAAGGGGAGAATAAATCTATAGACTCTAATCCTTTCAATTCTCTCTTTTTTCAGCTGAGCTAACTGCTGCTCACTTTGGAGGGGGTGGAGGTCTCCTTCGTAGGAAAGCACTCACTGGGGAACAAGATGAAGAGGAGGAAAAACCTAAATCTCGCAAGGAGCTCATTGAAGAGCTGATTGCCAAATCCAAACAAGAGAAGGTAAGTTTATAGCTTTTGAATAAAAAAATCTGAACTGACAACATTAAGTACCACATCATTTTCCATCTGAAAACTTACAAAAGGCAGAAAACATTCAATAAAACTATTATCAGCTTTAGGACATGGAAACCAACAAATCCCCTCTCTTCACAGGAGAAGAAATATTGGTGGCACAGTAAGCAGAGGGGATATGACTTTCTAAATATAGAGCCAAAAATCATATATCTGACTCTGTTTACCTTGGGAAAACTGTATAGAGTGTCTGCCTTTCTGTGGGTTCCTAAACCCTCCACCTATGAACTCTGTTAGCATGGCTAACTTGTTTGCCATGCTCTGTCCTGTAGTCACCCATTGCAGGTTTGTGCTACTTCTTCTGCCAAGGGTGCTTAACGCTGCAAAATAGGAGTTGATATGAACTAATCTTTTATTACGTATTTGGTTTTGACTACATATGGACCTCATTTGCTCTTGATGCTGCAGGTGACTTCCTTTACTTCTGGGAAGATTCTGTGTCACTGCGCATGGGCAAAATTATGTCCCCTGCAGATTTCTTTGCTTCCCTGCAGAAAAATGACTTTCTGATAGGGGAGCAAAGGGAAGCCACAAGAGCGGTCATGAAGCCCTCCCCAGCAGAATGTTTCAGGTGCCCAGGCCAGCCAGCAGAGGGGTAAATCACTGTGGGGATGGGCTGGGACTGGGGAAGACCCCTACCCTGCACCGGGTTCACCTGCTGGGCTTGGGAGGACAGGACTTCCTCTTCCCCTGCACGGCATCCAGGGCCGTGTCAGACCCACCCCCAGATTTCTACTCTGGCTGTAGGAAACTCTTTCCCCCCCCATTCCTCCCCTGCACTTCCTGCTCCCACCGCTCTTCAGCTGCAGGGGGATCACTGTATAGGGAGCTGCTCCCCCATCCACCCAACCTCCATGCGTCCAGACCCCCTCATATTCAGACCCTCCCGCCGAGCGTCACCCCATACCCAGAACCCCCCAACGAGCCTACTCCCCCTGCATCTGCACCACCCTGGCTAGCCACCCGCACCTGGATCCACACCCTACCGAGCCCCAGCTGCACTTGGATCTCCACCCCACTGAGCCCCACTTCCCCAGCATCTGGATCCCCCCACCAAAGCCTCCCTGATGAGGTCTATTTTCCCACACTCAGGACCCCCCCTCGCTGAACCCCAACCACCTTCACTTGGACCTCCCTGCAGAGTCCAATTACCATTGCACCCAGAAACCCTCCATCAAGTCTCTGTGCTTCCAGATCCTGCCTGTACCCAGATTGCCCCATATAGAACCCTCTCAAACCCACACCTGGATACCCCCACACTAAGCCCCTCCACACTTGGATCCTGCCTTGCTGAGCCTGCCTGCCTGCCTGCCCACACCTGGTGCACCTGACACGGAGAGGCAGGGCCCTGGGATGTTTCTGGGGCAAGCCCTTTTCTTGTGCTGTGTCAGGGTTGGGTGCAGCCTCATCGCTGAGTCCCTGTCCCAGAGGGGAGCTGAACAGTGATCTCCTACCTCTGTGCAGCCAGTGGCCTGTGCTCTCCAGTCCCGTGCTGGAGCCTTCACGTATATTTGACAAATAAAAATTCTGTGCACAATATTTTAAAATTCTGCACATTTGAATTATTTTGGCACAGAATGCCCTCGGGAGTATTCCTTGTCCAGTTACATACATTACTGGCCAATTGAAAAATAATGTTGTATGCATATTTTTATCTTCTAGAGAGAGAGACAGACTCAGAGAGAGAGTGCCTTGGAACTCACAGAAAAACTTGACACTAACTGGAAAGAAATCCAAACCCTTCTCTCCCACAAAACCCCCAAGTCAGAGAGGAAAGTTAAAGAAGAGGAGAAACCCAAGGTAAGGTTCTGGCAATACAGCTTTGTTTTGTTGCAACTGATATGACTCCATTACTGGAACCAAAGTAGAGATGCAAGTTAAGGGGAAGTTGATCACTAGTGATTTGTAGCTGATCATGTCTAATTAAAAATAAACCCCCTGTGTGTTAGTTAAATTGAAAGAATTCTACAGTCTTTGAGGAGTTTCATGTCAGAATTGTGAGGTTGGAAGGATCTTAAGTAGACACTAATTTTAGAGAAATGAAAGGATTCATATTAAGTATTTTAAGACTTATACTCCCAGTAAGTCACAATTATGGCTACCCTTTGTTCTTTTTCATTAGCTGTTGAATTTGAGAGAGATTCCTTGTTGGATAAAAATGTTAACAATATTCTGGTTTATTTTTAAGACAAACATTTTCCTAACGAGTTGGCATTTGCTTGAAAAGGATATTGACTGACTTTGTAAATGCCTTTGAAATGTCTTTTGTACACAAATTCTCTAACTTAGCAATAGCTTTCTGTGACAATAACTTCACTTCTGCTTCACCTGGCCTATGAAATGTCTCTTGAGACTTAAACAAAAAAGGGTGGAAGTACTAGTGATTTGGATAGATTCATTGTGAAAATGAACCCAGAAATTCTAACAGGTAGACAAATCTATTATGCCATGAATAACTGATCAAGTTTTTTGCTAGGGATAGGCATAATGAGTGTTAAATTGAGATGTGAGCCCCCTGTGGATTTTGTTTTGAGAGCTGCTGAATACAGAAAAAAAGGGAATCAGTAATGTTCTGTTGCATTCGTATGCAGTTTGGGAGATAATTCATAATCTCGTTAAGTATAAGGAAAATTTTGTCAGATTTATATCTCTAATTTTTTAGACAAGTGACATGGTCTAGTGGATTACATGCGTGACTGGGAACTAGGAATTTCTGAATTCCAGTTTCATCTCTACCACTGATTTTGCGGTATGGCTTTGGGCATGTTGAGTAACTATACCTCAGTTTTCCTATCTGTAAAAAGGGATAATGCCTTCATAACAGAGATGTAACTCATGTTTTGTACAGTGCTTTGAAGATATAAAGTGCTATGTAAGTTATAATTTTTATTAAATATCTTGTCTGTACTTTTGAAAGGATATATTTTCTTATGACTTCATATTTACAAATGTATGTATGCTTTGTAGAATGAGAATTTTCCTGAAGGGAGAAGCCTTCGTGAATTTCAATTTCCACCCATTAGTTTCTCCCTTGACCTTGTATTGTGTTGGCCTTCCTTCCCGCCTTCTCCAGAGCCAATCATAGTCATTCCTGAACGAGGCAGAGGGCTTCCTGTGGAGGAGCACAGAAAAGTAATATATTTATTAATTATGAAATTTGTATATTTCTTTAGCCTGATGAGTATGATATGATTGTTCGAGAACTTGGGTTTGAGATGAAGGCGCAACCCTCTGACAGGATGAAGACTGAGGAAGAGTTGGCGAAAGAGGAGCAAGAAAGACTCCAGAAACTAGAGGTACCAGACTGGTTCAGATTGTGTTGTAGCCCTCTCACCGGTAGTGACCTCTTACAGTTTTTTGACATTGCTTAACCTCAGTTTGAAAGCAGTCATACTGAAAATTACAGGAGATGAATCTGAGAATAAGTCCCCTGTCCTGTTCTAATGCCACTATTTGCATTACTACACTGATTTTGTGATTTACCTTTTTTTTTCATGGATATTTAATTTGACCATTAAAAAAATATACTGAATACTTGACTTGTGAGATTACATAGCAAGAGAACTAATTTTTTTTTTTTTTCAGTTAAAAACAAGTAGCACGTTGACTATGTTTTATATATCATTCAGACCTAAGATGTGCTTAAACTTTGTAGATGAGCCTATTTGGTGCACAAGAGCTGAATTAACATCTGGGCAAATTCTGCACTGCTTCCCTCCTGTAGCTGCAAAGGGTCCCCTGGCAATTGCACTAATGTGATTCTGCTCTGTGAAGGGGTAGGATTTGCCTGGGAAGGTTTGTGTGTTCCCTACACAATTTGGAGCTCAGTGCTCCCTGTGTATCAGTGCACAAAGAGTGGGTCTAGGTAATGCCAAAAGCCTTCTGTTAAATTGATCTTCCCCACATAGAAGGGTCAAATTAGGACTGCAGGGCTACCTCAGCATCAAGCCTTCTATAGTGACCACAGAGCTGCTCAGTAACTAGTCATCAAAGTGCGGGGGAAGGATTTGTTTCCCCTTTTCCATACTGTGCATCTCTCTAGTGCCTAGTCCAATTAATTGCTGGGAGAGAAGGGAATGCCCCACAATAAGTAATGGCTCAGTTACAGCCTGATGTGTCAGTTGACAGATTCCCATAGAGTTAAAATTATTTTCAAAGCCTTATATTTTGTTCAAACCCATTTTAAATATAGGAAATATACATACACATTGCAGAACCATAAAACTCTAAAGAAGCTACTACTTTCTGGTAAATAATACGTTTATCAAAATATGTATTTAATATAATATAAGTATATGAATAAATATTTCATTACCAAAGATACACAAGGCTTTTGATAAATGATATATTTCAATATCTTCCAAATAAGATTTAAAATATATACAGTCAGACTAATTTACCAGTCCCACCCACCAAAACAGAAAATTAAGAGTTCAGGCTAATATGTTATCATGTCTCTGCTTTGTATTGTTCCTTCCTCCCCTCTGCTAGGTGAATAATGCTAGTTAATAATTTATTTTCTCTTTGATTTTCTTTTCTTAATTATCTGTATTTTCTCCAAAATTTTCATACAAAGTAATTTAGGTCATGTGTACTATATTGTCTCTCTCCTGAATTTATTTTAAATTGCAGGCTGACCGACTGCGTCGAATGCATGGAAAAGATGAACAGGAGAACAAAAAGAAACCCAAGCATATGTCAGCTGATGATTTAGCAGATGGCTTCATCCTGGATAAAGATGACAGACGTTTACTTTCTTATAAAGTAAGAATTTGATTGTTTTATAATGACTTTCAAAGTCACTGAAACGAAGAAAAAATTATTTCAGATTAAACAGAACTCTTTCCTGTTCACTTTATTATTTTTATCTGGGTGCTGCACTTTTCACCTGAACTTCATTCCCTGTATTAGGGCAGCTTTGGCCATGCTCTCAGTGTAAAGCAGCGTAAAGCCATCATAGAGAACCACCTCAGTGTAGGGAGATCACTTGGTGGTATAATCAGCATAGTAGCTCCTACATCATCCACTTCTATGCAACCAGCATAGGGACTATAGCTGTGGTTTCCCTCTACCCGGAAGGACCTGACTGGTATACAACAGTCATAAACTGGGAGATCATAAAAGTGACTTAAAGTAAACTTTTTTATTAAATGCCTCCTCCTCCTCCTGCCCCTGGATTGTGCTGTGTATCTCTTAGCTGCAGTGTAGGATCAGAGCTCTCATAAAGTCACCTTTGTCCTTCATATGGAGGGATCACTCTGTTTTGAATGCATTGACTTAGCTGAATGACTATACTGTCTGAAAAATGACCCTGTAAAAACAGCCTGGTGGGATTTCATGTTTGTCTTTCATTTTCTCAATGTCAAATATACTTGGTTAACAAGAAAAACAAGAGTTCTGTTGCTGCAAATTTTACGTGGCATCTGTGTACAACACCCTCATGCATAATCACCAGTAATAAAGATCCTGTAACTAGGTATGTGTATGAGGCAGACTATAAATAGTCTCCTCTCCGAGGTCAGTATTAGTTCTACACTGCCAACAGGAATAGAAGAGAGTAAAACTTTATTCTGGGGGCAAAGTTTTCCTGGTCTTATGTCCTTTGTAATCTCATTGAGAACAGTTGAGTTCCAAATGTGCAAGTCAGAACAGAATTTGGCCCACCCTCAGCTCTTATTCAGGTCAAGTTGTTGGGGCTTCTGACATTTTGGGATCAAGCCCATATTAAGGGCCAAATCTTCCTTGTCCTATTCATACAAAAGTCCCGTAGAAGACTTCAACTCTATTTAAAAAGTGCCTTCTTTTTGTGGTGCAACTCTACAGCTACACACACTACTCCCAGCTGCCCATCTTCCAACTTTTCCATCCCCAGCACTGCTTTTCCTGACTGCCTGTCGCTCAACTGCTTCCAATCCACCCCAGCTTTCTTCCTCTTGGTTTCTACTTCTCCATCTTCCCTCTACAACTGATATCCTGTCTTCTGTGTATTATCTGAACCGAACTTTCATCTATAACCAACTGATCCACCTCAAATACCACTGGATTTTAAATAAGATTCAATATGTATCAAATTTAGAGATGAGAGGGTCATAATCTGATGTGTTTCTAGTAACACAAGTAAGGACGTTACTTTAAATTATAGTTTTAAACCCAGCAGTGTTCCTGTAAGATATATTGTAGGTTTCTTTTCTCTATTAATAGGGTGGAAAACTCAGTGTTGGAAATGATGAGGAAGAAGGCGGGAATGAAGAAGAGGAGGGAGAGAGTGAAGAAGAAAGTGAGGGAGAGCCTGGTGGAGAAGATGAGGAAGAAGCAATTGTTGAAGAAGATGATGCTACAGATAGTCCCTCTGACCTTGAATCTGACATGGGGAGTGAGGAAGAGGTCACTGCAAATGAAGAACAGAAGGAGAAACACAAAGGAAATGAAGAGAGATTGCAAAGTGAGGAAGAACAGAATGCTAAAATAGAAGCTGCCAGATCTGAGCTTCCATATACATTTACTGGTAAGATTCCTAATGACTGAATAGGTAAGGGAGAGGTTGTCTGTTGGAGCCCTATGTATCTGAGGCTCCACATCATAATTACACTCCATCTGGCCAATGAGTACTGGACATGACTCTTCAGATCTTGAAAACGCGACTTGTTGTCAGCAAGCAGAATTTCTCTGAGTAGCATGAGAAAAGAAAAGAAATTTAATGTGGATAAATATAAAGTAATGTACATTGGAAAAAATAACCGCAACTATACATACAATATGATGGGAGCTAATTTAGCTACAACTAATCAGGAAAGAGATCTTGGAGTCGTCATGGGTAGTTCTCTGAAGATGTCCACGCAGTGTGCAGAGGCAGTCAAAAAAGCAAACAGGATGTTAAGAATCATTAAAAAAGGGATAGAGAATAAGATGGAGAATATCTTATTGCTCTTATATAAATCCATGTTACTCCCACATCTCTCATACTGCGTACAGATTTGGTCTCTTCATCTCAAAAAAGATATACTGGCATTAGAAAAGGTTCAGAAAAGGGCAACTAAAATGATTAGGGGGTTTGGAACAGGTCCCATATGAGGAGAGATTAAAGCGTGGAAAAGAGGAGACTGAGGGGGGGAATATGATAGAGGTATCATAAAATCATGAGTGAGTGTGGAGACAGTGGAACTAAGGTAAAAGTTAATTTTATATACTTATTCCCATATACAAGAGAAACTAGGGGTCACACAAATGAAACTTACCATTATCTGTCGTTTAGCCAGCAAGGTTTAGAAACAAAACCAAAGGAGTTCTTCTTCATGAGCACACAGTCAACTTGTGGAACTCCTTACCTGAGGAGGTAGTGAAGGCTAGGACTATAACAGCGTTTAAAAGAGGACTGGATAAATTCATGGTGGTTAAGTCCATTAATGGCTATTAGCCAAGATAGGTAAGCAATGGCGTCCTAGCCTCTGTTTGTCAGAGAATGGAGGTGGATGGCAGGAGAGAGATCACTTAATCATTGCCTGTTAGGTCCACTCCCTCTGGGGCACCTGGCATTGGCCACTGTTGGTAGACAGGATACTGGGCTAGATGAACCTTTGGTCTGACCCGGAATGGACATTCTTATGTTCTTAGTATCTCTAGAATAGATCTATGGTTGTGGAGAAAGAAACTATTCTGCATGTGTACAGGATATTCATTCTTGTTAACTGAATATTTCACCAAGCTAGTATGTCAGTAGAGAATACTGAAGTACAGTATTTAAACAAGCTATGCTGAAATTAGACAACCATTCAAACCACTTGCCAGAGTGTTGCCGTTTCCATTTGGTGGCAGGTGATAAAATAACATACGTTGCATAAAATAGTTCAAATTGAATCCGGCAAAGAACTCTAAGGAAATATAATGGTTAACATTTTATAAAACACGTTGACTGGCACATATGTATTTTTTTTCCCATCAGTGGGTAGGCTCTTACATTTCTTATATGTTCCATACAGAATGCTAAGTTAGTGTGACTTCAAAATTACACAGTTCCTATAAAAACAAAAGTCAGAAAATATAAAATTATGGGTAAATGGACCGTGAGCTTTAGCTCCTGTGCGTGTGTGTGTGTGGTGCAGTCAAGTCTTTATATGATTGCATACTGTGTCAGATAACACAATGTTAATGTTTTTTATTAATGTTTAAAATATGTTAACGTAAAAATGTTTCCAGCAGTTTTATTGTTTTGTTCTGATTTGAAATAGTTATTTTCCAAAAGTTTGTTAACATAGTAAAATATTTTCTAATTTATGTTTGTTCAACTGTGTGTGTTTGATTTTTGTTTTTATTTTTATAATAGTTCCAGAATCCTATGAGAAACTTAAATCTTTACTGTTTGGAAGAATAGTAGAAGAACAGCTAGTTATCCTAGAGAGGATTCAGAAGTGCAATCATCCAAGCCTTGCAGTGGGAAACAAAGCAAAGTTAGAAGTACGTTTATTAGTTTTTAAATGAACTTTGAATGCTAAAGTGAGTTTGCTAAGTATTCAAGGAGCAGTTTGAAATATATTGGTTTTGTATTCACATTATTTGAAGAAAACTTTATCCAAAATGTACATACGGGAGAACCTAGGCAGTGTTCATTTGCCATGTGCTGTCTCATTATTTTTCTATGCTTTTAAAAATATCTATATTTAAGTACATACAAAGAAAAAAACTGTAATGGTTTTAACATGATGTGCTTCTTGCAGAAACTGTTTGGCTTCCTTTTGGAGTACATTGGGGAATTAGCAACTGTGGAGCCACCAGAGCTCAAAACAATTGACAAATTGGTCCTGTAAGTAATAAAACATGTTGACTGTGGCCCCTTCGTGGTGATTGGAAGGGAAAAGATAGTTGCATGGTAATAAAACACATAGTGCGTTACTTAATTTAAATTCTCCTGCTAACATTGAAAGCTACTGGTTTTTTATTTACTTTATTGTGTTTTAACATTGTTTCTTTTAGTGCCTTAGTCATTAATTTGTATTAAAAAGCTTTCAACATTCCAGAAGGAATTTAACAGAATTCTCAGTGTGCATTAGACCTCCCATAGGTGTTAGAGCTATAGAAATATGTAATTACACACACACACACACACACACACACACACACACACACACACACACACACACACACTGTTGTAAAGGAAAGTTATTTAGATTACTAAGTCAAGCATTTGAAAGTTAGGCAATGCTAGATTTATGGTTGCCCATGCAATATTAATTTTGTCCTGTGTCCATCCTGGGCACTAAATGAGGCAGGGGACCAAGGGCAAAATGTGATCAGGTAATTAGAGACTGTGTCGTAATGCATACATGTAAATGTGACATTATCTAACTTCTGAGTGGTTGACTTTTTTCAACCTGAATGATTTTCTTTCAACATAGATGGGGGTTTTGTGTATGTAATTTCCTTTTTTTGGTTTGTTTTATTTTTTAAGAAAAGAGTAAAAATTTTATTATATGCAACTGAAACAATCTCCCCATCATGCATCATAAACAGGATTTCAACTTTGAACTTTCAGCATTGCAGTGCAGACTTGAGATACAGGACTATCTGTATTAGCTTGCAGCAGGGGAAGGTGGTTATCCTGGAGGGGAGGATGGACCTCTAACACCATGTGCATGTCCAGGCGGTGGTGTTGGAATGCTG
Organism: Chelonoidis abingdonii; assembly: GCF_003597395.2. Classification (NCBI taxonomy): domain Eukaryota; kingdom Metazoa; phylum Chordata; order Testudines; family Testudinidae; genus Chelonoidis; species Chelonoidis abingdonii. Next base: position 125,985,258 of record NC_133773.1, read on the forward strand.
GCCTGGTCTAGCACTCTTCTCCCTGAGAGACGGAGGGCTCCTGCCCCTAGAAGATAGAGATGGGAGGCTAGATCCATGTTCTCGGTCGTGGGTTTGTGGTCAAGGAAGGGGGAGCCTGGCTCTACTCTCCTGTCACCTCACCACTACAGTTGATCTGAGCACTCCCAGATGCTTCCTGTGCAGAATATATGTTGCTTGCATCACTTTGGTGGTGGCATAGGCTAGACTGTTTAGAATGTTTAGTGTTGTTATTTTGGCATGCTGCAAATTTTTCCTGAGGCATGCCAGCAAGAGAGAGGAAATGGTGATTTTTAGCAGTTTACATCTCAGCTTAACCTAAATGGAATTTCATGGGACAAAAAAATCACTTCTCTATCCCGAGGACTTTGTCCCTACTCAGTTCCAAAACCCTGCTGCAAACAATGGAGAAGTTAAAGCTTTTTTTTTTTTTTTTGGGGGGGGGGGTTTTTTATTTTTTTTTGTGGGGGGAGGGAATCTTTTGTAATGGAAGATGTGAGGCAACCTAAATACAAGGGTTGCTTCCACCGTCTCCTTATAACAATATTACCTTAAAATGGGAAAACACGAATAGATAACGAAACTATGTCTCATTGCATATTGAGCAGAATCTAAGCATCGAGCATTCTGAACACATTCCATTTACTTCAATACCTACTCACAATAACTCTAACGGTCATGAAATTCAGAAAGAAGTCTTCAGATCATGCTACCTTAACATGGTTTTTGAGTACAATATTATATTTATGCATTAGAAATTCATATTCAAATTTAAAAAGCCACAAACCTATAAGTGAGGTGGTATTTCACAAGCCCTAATGAAAACCAAAAGCGTAGCAGCCATATGTGTGCACCAGTTAATTATCTTCTGCAGAAATAATTTTATTCAAAGTGTGTGTTTAGCCTAGTGCAAATAACATTTCCAAAGGTGCTTAAAAATCATGATTCTTTATTAATATAAATGGTGTAACTTCATGGTGACTTGGGTTTCTTGTTAATAGGCCGTTGTACAGTCTTTGCCAGATGTTTCCTGAAGCTGCAAGTAACAGCGTTAAGCTTGTCCTCCAAGATGCTGCACATGACATGCAAGAAATGATTGAAGTCAAAGGCCGTGCAACATTTCCAGGGCTAGACATGGTAATTAACACATTTTGTTTAGAAAAGTCTGTTGCCTTTTCCTTTAGTGTAAAATACCAGGGTGACATTAAATCTTGTTTTGCATTTCACAGCTTATCATTCAAAGTATGACACATTGCAGCTTCTGTGGGTTTTCTGTGCCCTGAATCGCCTGTCTTGGAATAAATTAATATTACAGAACAGAAGCATGGCAGCAAAAATGTTAATTGAGAGGAGAAAACCCTGTCTGATTCTAAATTAACTGATTTGCAGGTTTTTTTATTCAGTCTTAAAATAACTGAACATTGTTTTGCCTGAGACTTGAGTGTAGGATTCTGTTTGTTTTCTGCAACAATTAATAACATTGCTAAAATTACTGCCATGTAGAGCAAGGCAATGTTGTCCTTCCTATCCCTGATCAAATGAAAAAAAAAATTCAGTTAAATAAACTGTTTTAAAATAAAAAGTCTCCACAGAGATTCAGTATTCTACAGTGGAAAAACTTTTCTGCATCATTAACAAACAGAACTGTGGAGGTAGTACAATATTTTTTTTAAGACGTAGATATGATAGACAATAAATTAGGGACCTTGGAATGAAATAGTTGAGCGTCGCTCTTTATTAGTGCTTCACAGTTCTATTGACTATCCTATATCTATGAATAGACTCTTCTTCCAAACTATAGGCAATTGGCTATTTGAGAATTCAGGATGGGATGAATTTAAAATAGTGACAACTTATTGTTTGATAACATGCCTAAAGGACAAGTTAAAAGTTGGTGTTTGATTCAAAGGGAGAGTGCTCTTTAAAAGCTCTTTAGTTCTTTTGATCACCCACGTAGTCTTTCAAATTTGTGCCATGATGTCCTTATCTGGGGAGCCGTTGTATTGCCTGTTTGTTCTTATAACAGCTCCCATTGAATTAAAGCAATATAAATACATAATAAATATTCCACTGCTCCAATATGTTGTATAGACTATCTCAGTAACTAGGTTACATATCAATTATTACTTCTCCGTATTCTTGAGATTACTACATAGCAGTTCTATGTCGAGAGTCACATATTATGTAAAACCAATTACGATACTCAGAAAGTTATTTACTGTATTCTAACTTCTTAATCTGTTTTATTCTTTTTTCAGCTCATTTATTTGAAAATTACTGCAATACTATTTCCTACCTCTGACTTCTGGCACCCAGTAGTAACACCTGCATTGGTATATATGAGTCAGTTACTTACTAAGGTATGCCTGTAATATTTTACTTCAGTATAAAACTTCAATCCTTCCATTTCTGTCTTGTACTCCAATTTAAAATACAATGAGATTAAGATAGATAGATATGGAGATAGAACTTTTTTGAAAGAATAGCTAGGAATATGTTTTGGTAGTACAGTATGTTATATCAGTAATTGTCAGGAAAATATTTTTGGTTGAGGAGTAAAGTGCCACTTAGTAAAGCCTTACTCTTACAAAATCACATCCAGTGAGTTGTCATACAAAAACTCCGCACTTGAACTTGAGTGCCTAGTATTAAATGAGGATGTTGCTATAACAGGCATAGAAACTTGGTAGAACAATGATACTCAGTGGGACACGGTAATGCCAGGGAACAAAATATATATGACAGAATAGTTCATGCTATTGGGGGAGTGGCCTTGTGTGTGAAAGAAAGTAGAGTAAAATATAGAAAAATCACAAATGAATCAAACTTTATCATAGAATCTCTTATGTCTAGAAACTCCATACATAGATAATAAGACCATAGCAGAATGAATATACTATCAACCAGTTGACCAGGATGGTGATTATGAAATGCTCAGGAAGATTAGGGAGGCTACAAAAACAGAAAACCTAATAATGATGGGGGATTTCTACTATCCCCATATTGACTGGGACAGACGGATGCAGAGATAAAATTTCTAGACGTCACTAATGACTGCTTCTTGGAGCAGCTTGTCTTTGGAACCCACAAGGAGAGAGGCAATTCTTGATTTAGTCCTAAGTGTAGCACAAGATCTGTCCAAGGTGAATATAGCTGAACTACTTGGTAATAGCGACCATAATGTAATTAAATTGAAGATCTTTGTAGGGGGGAAAATACCAAAGAAACCCACCGAAATAGCATTTAATTTCAAAAAGGTAACCATACAAAAATGAGGAAGCTAATTAAAAATTAAAAGAAACAATCATAGGAGTGAAATGTCTGCAAGCTGAATGGAAACCATTTAAGAACATCATAATAGACTAGAGGCTCAAACTAAATGTATACCCCTATGACATTTCAGGGTACAATCCAGACCAGTGGGAGGTTGTGTCACCACCTGTCCCGCAACATGAGATGCATCACAGTGATTTGTTGTTGTAGCTTTGAACCTGGGCCCCTCATAAACATCTAAACAGCTTGTAGGTCACACCCTGAGTACCTGTGTATAGCTGTAGCATGCCAGCATGGTCCAGGTACACTGGGGGTTCCACCAGTCTTGATTATCATTTACAGAGTGACCGCAATACACTTCCAGTCCTGAATTTTCCCCCAAAACATGTGTTGTGCTTTGTCCAGCTCTTTCCTGGACAGTTCAGAAATTTTAGGTCTATTTCCCCAGTAACAGAGCAATATCTAACAGTTAGCTACTTTAAATGGAGTTACCCAAACAATTCAGTTTAAATGCAACACTGGATTAGTTAGATAAACTTATTTTATTCTTTAATCAAAGTGCAAAGAAAGAGTTTGTGAGTACAGGTATAAGGCATTAAAGTCAGAAATGCATATAAGACAAATAAAGATAAAATGCTTTTTAGTTCTAAAACTTAACAAACTAGACTTGATTCATGGTGGAATTGTTACCACATGCTCCCAGCAACAAGGCTGACCAAATTTCAGGTCAGGATCTCTCCCAAAGTCAAATGGCTATTTCTTTTGCCTTAGACGAAAGAGATGGACAGGGAGAGATACATTGGGGTGTTTTTGTCCCTCATTTCTATAGTCCAGTTCCTTTTTGAAATGCATTTTCTGTGGCCTACCCCTAAATCGGGTTGGCAGCCTTCGACACATGATCCATCAGGGTAATCCACTGGTGGGCCGTGAGACATATTTGACCATCCGCAGGCATGGCCCCCTGCAGCTCCAAGTGGCTGCAGTTCACCATTCCCAGCCAATGGGAGCTACAGCAGGCTGTGCCTGTGGACAGTTAACATAAACAAAATGTCTCTTGGTGCACCAGCAGATTATCTTGATGAGCCACGTGCCAAAAATTGCTGACTCCTGCCCTAGATAAACATTATTTCTGTTGTGAGGATGGAGACAGGGAGGCACATGCAGATCTGTTTGTTCCGGTCAACCTTCCTTACCAAAGAATGGCCACTTGGCAGGTGATTGCTCATCAACTTTGATCACACCTGGCTAGAGGTGTCTGCTTGTCTTTTGTCTGTGAGGAACCAGTTTATACACTCCCGAGATTTGTCTGGTAACCACATTTGTTATTACACTTCTACCTCAATATAACGCTATCCTTGGGAGCCAAAAAATTGTACCATGTTATAGGTGAAACCATGTTATACTGAACTTGCTTTGATTCACCGGAGTGCGCAGCCCTGCCCCCAACCCCCCCCGGCGCACTGCTTTACCGTGTTATATCCAAATTCATGTTGTATAGAGGTAGCAGTGTATTTCAGATTATATTCATAGCTTTACATATAGTGTTGCTGCATACATTTCACCATGATACTACTGATCGGTAGTTTAGTTTTCAAATGATACTTCACAAAGCATAATTTGTACATATTATTACAATAGTGTGTAGGCTGTGAATACTGGGGTAAATTTGGTCACAACCCCAAATTAAAAAACAGAGGACAAAAAAAAATGCCACCATCGCTAAACCACTGAGTAAAAGAGGTGTTCAGAGGCAAAAAGGCATCTTTTAAAAATTGGAAGTCCAAACCTACTGAGGAAAATAGAAAGGAGCATAAACTCTGGAAAGTCAAGTGTAAAAGTATAATTAGGCAGTCCAAAAAATAATTAGAAGAGCTACTTCCAACTACAGCAAAAGACACACAAACTAACAGCAAATATCTTTAAGTACATCAGAAGCAGGAAGTCTGCCAAACTGTCAGTGGGGCTACTGGACAATCAAGGTGCTAAAGGAGTTTTCAAGGAAGAAAAGGCTATTGCAGAGAAACTAAATGAATTCTTTGCATTGTTCTTTCTTTGGAGAGGATGTGGGTGAGATCCCCACACCCGAGCCATTTTTCTTAGGTGATGCATCTGAGAAACTGTCCAGGACAGAGCTGTCAGTAGAAAACATCGTGGAACAAATTGATAAATTAAACAGTAATAAGTCATCAGGACCAGATGGTATTCATCCAAGAGTTCTGAAGGAACTCAAATATGAAATTGCAGAACTGCTGACTATGATAGGTTATTATCTTATCAGGTTTCAAAGTGGTAGCCGTGTTAGTCCTTGTGGCACCTTAGAGACTAACAAATTTATCTGGGCATAAGCTTTCATAGGCTAAAACTACTTCATCAGATGCATGGAGTGGAAAATACAGTAGGGAGGTATACATTCACAGCATATGAAAAGATGGGAGTTGCCTTATCTAAATTGAATTGGCTCATTAGCACTGACCCCCCACTTGGTAAGGCAGCTCCAGTCTTTTCATATGCTGTGTATTTATACCTCCCTACTGTATTTTCCACTCCATGCATCTGATGAAGTGGGTTTTCTACTGACACTTCCATCATGGACAGTACATCAGAAGCAGGAAGCCTGCTAAACAACCAGTGGGGCTCCTGGACAATCGAAATGAAAAAGGAGCACTTAAAGATGATAAACTAAACGAATTCTTTGCTTCAGTCTTCATGGCTGAGGATGTTAGGGAGATTCCCAAACCTGAGCTGTCCTTTGTAGGTGACAAATCTGAGGGATTGTCACAGATTGAAGTGTCATAGAGGAGGTTCTGGAATTAATTGATAAACTTAACAGTAACAAGTCACCGGGACCAGATGGCATTCACCCAAGAGTTCTGAAAAAGAAGCTAAAATGTGAAATTGCAGAACTATATACATGGTTTTGAACCTGTCCTTTTAATCAGCTTCTGTACCCATAACTGGAAGATGGCTAATGTAACGCCAATATTAAAAAAGGGCTTAAGGAAGTGATCCGGCAATTACAGACTGGTAAGTCTAACATCAGTACCGGCAAATTATTGAAAACAATAGTAAAGAATAAAATTGTCAGACACATAGAAGACATAACTTGTTGGGCAACAAGTCAACATGGTTTCTGTAAGAGAATCATGCCTTACTACTATTAGAGTTCTTTGAAGGCATCAACAAACATGTGGACAATGGGGATCAGTGGATATAAGTGTAGTTAGATTTCGAGAGAGCCTTGACAAGGTCCCTCACCAAAGACTCTAAATAAATTAAGTTGTCTGAGATAAGAGGGAAGATCTTTTTTATGATAGAGAACTGCTTAAAAGAACAGGAACAAAAGGTAGGATACAGATGGTAATTATTCAGAAATGGAGAGCGTAAACTAGGTGTCCCCAAAGGTGAAATACAGAGTCCTAGGACCAAATCCTTTTCACTTATTCATAAATGATCTGGAGAAGAGGTAAACAGTGAGTGGCAAGTTTGCAGATAGATTACTAAAACTACTCAAAGATAGTTAAGACCAAAAAAGCAAAGACTGTGAAGAAACTTCCAAAGATCTTCAAACAAAACTAAGATGAATGTGGGCAACAAATGGCAAAAAGAAATGAAATGTAATGTGGGATAAATGTAGAGTAATACACATTGGAAAAAATAACCCCAACTATACATACAATATGATGGGGGCTAATTTAGCTACTAACTAATCGGGAAAGAGATCTTGGAGTCATTGTGGATAGTTCTCTGAAAATGTCCATGCAGTGTGCAGCAGCAGTCAAAAAAGCAAACAGGATGTTAGGAATCATTAAAAAAAGGATAGAGAATAGAACAGAATATCTTATTGCCCTTATATAAATCCATGATACACCCATATCTTGAATACTGTGTACAGATTTGGTCTCCTCATCTCATAAAAGATATACTGGCATTAGAAAAGATTCAGAGAAGGGCAACTAAAATGATTAGGGGTTTGGAATGGGTCCCATATGAGGAGAGAATAAAGAGATTAGGGCTTTTCAGCTTGGAAAAGAGGAGACTAAGGGGAGATATGATAGAGGTATATACAGTCATGAGTGATGTGGAGAAAGTGAATAAGGAAAAGCTATCTGCTTGTTCCCATAATATAAGAATTAGTGGCCACAAAATGAAATTAATGGGCAGCAGGTTTTAAACAAATAAAAGGAAGTTTTTCTTCACAGAGCGCACAGTCAACCAGTGGAACTCCTTGCCTAAGAGGTTGTGAAGGCTAGGACTATAACAGAGTTTAAAAGAGAACTACATAAATTCATGGAGGTTAAGTCCATCAATGGCTATTAGCCAGGATGGGTAAAGAATGGAGTCCCTAGCCTATGTTTGTCAGAGGGTGGATATGGATGGCAGAGATCACTTGATCATTACCTATTAGGTTCACTTCCTCTGGGGCCCCTGGCATTGGCCACTTTCGGCAGACAGGATACTGGGCTGGATGGACCTTTGGTCTGACCCAGTATGGCCATTCTTATGTTCTAATAAATAGTCAGTTTTCACAAAGGAAAGTGGTAAATGGAGGGGGGCCCCCAAGGATCTGTACTGGGACTTGTGCTGTTCAACATATTCATAAATAATCTGGAAAAAAAGGTGAACCGTGAGGTGTCAAAGTTTGTAGATAATAAAAAATTACTCAAGATAGTTAAGTCTAAACCAGACTACAAAGAGTTATAAAGGGATCTCTTAAAACTGGCTGACTGGGCAAGAAAATGACAGATGAAATTCAGTGTTGATAAATGCAGAGGAATGCACCTTGAAAAACATAATCCAATACATACAAAATGATGGGTTCTAAATTAGATGTTACTACTCAAGAAAGAGATCTTGAAGTCATGGGTAGTTCTCTGAAAACATCTGCTCAATGTGCAGCAGCAGTCAAAAAAGCTAACAATGCTGGCAACCATTAGGAAAGTTATCGATAATAAGGCAGCAAATATCAGGCCACTATAAATTGCTGATATGGGCACATCTTGACTACTGTATGCAGTTCGAGTCACCTCATCCCAAAAGCGATATATTAGGATTGGAAAATGTACAGAGAGAGGCAACAGCCAATTAGAGGGGAGATTAAAAAGAGAGACTGTTCAGCTTAGAGAGACACAACTAAGGGGGAGATATGATAAGAGGTTTATAAAATCATGAGTGGTGAGGAGAAAGTGAATAGGGATGTGTTATTTATCCCTTCACATAAGAAAAGAACCAGAGGTGCTCAATGAAATTAATAGGGAGCAGGTGTAAAACAAACATAAGGAAGTACTTCTTCACACAACTTATAGTCAACGTATGGCACTTGTTGGCAGAAGTTGTTGTGACGGCCAGAAGTATAAGTAGGTTCAAAAAAGAATTAGATAATTTGTTGGAGGATAGGTGCATCAATGATTATTACCCAAGATGGTCAGGGACGGAACCCCATGCTCTGGGTGTCCCTAGATATCTAATTTCCAGAAGCTGGGACTAGACAACAAAAAATGGATCACCTGATAATTGCTCTGTTCTGTTCATTCCCACTGAAGCATCCAGCATTGGGTTAGATGGACCATTGGTCTGACCCAGTATAGCCATTTTTTTGTTAGTATAAAAAGTCTGTGAGAGTCATGGAATACAGTGGGTGCATGAATCCTATTAATTAGTGATGCTATCTTCCAGATATGCTAATAGCTCTTATTTAAGAGGGACAGTTGATTTTATTTATAAAATGTGTTCTGTCCCTCCAGAACTTGCCTTACTACATTGAAATATATTGAACAAAAGTGTCTCATTTTTCAATCCTAAAGCCCTATTTATATAATTGAAATGTCCAGATTCAGTTGCTCCTATCTCATCTGAGGTGCAGAGTTTCTTTGAAATCTGATTGTTCTTTAGTTCCTTTCTAAAAGTGGATATCACACCATCGTGATGCAAACTGTAGGACCTAAATTTAACAACAGACGAGCAAATAACAGAATAAGTACACCTCTACCTCGATATAATGCAATGTGATATAACCCAAATTTGGCTATAACGTGCTAAAGCAGCATTCCAAGGGCGGGGCTACGCACTCTGGCGGATCAAAGCAAGTTCAATATAACACAGTTTCACCTGTAATGCGATAAGATTTTTTGGTTCCCGAGGACAGCGTTATATCCCGGGTAGAGGTGTGTATCAGATACAAGGCAAGATATAAAAAGGAACTAATTCTTGTTGTGCTTTAGTGCCCTCTAGTGGTTAAAGTAGTTGTGGCAAGGTTTCTACTGAATGCTGCACATCCTCCCTTTCAATGAGGTAAGGTGTCAAATTTTACCAGGGAGCAGCAACATGTATTAAAAAGACCCCAGCAAAAAATGTATTAGCTAATTTTTTAAAAGCTGCTAAAAATGACCAGTTGTTTAGATCATGCATTTTTGTGAAACTTATTAAAATCTCTGTATCAGAGGTTATTATTTTTGCTTATGGCATAAAGCCTTAAATTTCATACTAATATGTTAATGCAAGGGTTTTTTTATTTTTTGTTAGTGCCAAGTGATGACGCTACAAGATGTTGTTAAAGGATTGTTTGTGTGCTGTTTGTTCCTGGAATATGTATCACTGTCTCAACGATTCATACCAGAACTTATAAATTTCATCGTTGGAATACTTCACTTATCTATACCTCAAAAACGACCACATGGTAAGTTTGTTTGGAGTGATGAATATAAATATACATTGTTTTTATACCTCAAGCTGCCTTGCAATTAAAAATACCACCTTGAGAGCTTTGTGTTCCAAATGAAAGACCAAGTCATCTCCTAGACTACGTCTACACTACAGGATAAATTCGAATTAGCTTAAACCGATTTTATAAAACAGATATTATAAAGTCGATTGTGCGTGTCCACACTAGGCACATTAATTCGGTGGTGTGCGTCCATGGTCCGAGGCTAGCGTCAATTTCTGGAGCGGTGCACTGTGGGTAGTTACTGTAAAATAATGAGGCCAATAACATCGATTTGCGTCCACGCTAACCCTAATCCGATATAGTAATATCGATTTTAGCGTTACTCCTCTCGTTTTGTAGGAGTACAGAAATCGATTTAAAGAGCCCTTTAAATCGATATAAAGAGCAGTGTAGTGTGGACGGGTGCAGCGTTAAATCGATTTAACGCTGTTAAAATCAGTTTAACAGCATAGTGTAGACCAGGCCCTAGACAGATCTCTTGAGCTGACCAGGAAACTAAGCTCTCAAATGCTGCAGTTCCCAGGGGATCCACTAGACACAAGCGCCATCTGCATTAAAGCCTCCTTCTTCCACACTGCTTTCCAGCCCCCATAGAAAAAGAGCTCCTTCCCCTTTGGGCATCACAGTATAGTGAGGAAACCAGTGTGAGTTAATGCTGATAAAGTTAATTTCTGTGGCATTGTGGGGGTAGCAATTGATGCTGCAGACTGCAGCTGATGCTACCCAGTCCTCACCTGATAACCAGAATGCCAAAAGAACTGCAGTAGGGCTTCCATACAATCAGGATACAAGGGAGGTGTATGCCACAAAGCTGATACTCTTCCTCCTTGCATACCTGTCTGGATTTGCCAACCCTTGCACTCATATTAACGAAGGGGACAATCTGTCCTGTAACATAGAGCAATCCTCATATTTAGCTCTTTTCGACAACATCGTCTAATGAATACCAAGTAGACTAAGACTGTCTCTTTAATTTGGCCTTTTCTACTTGCTCATGATTTCCATTCCAGACTCACTTCCTCAGTGCCCCATTTCTAGGTGCAAAAATGACAACGTTTTTCTTTCTTTGTCAGGGAATTTAGTGACAGTAATTCACCTGTAAGGGGAAGAGGAGAGTTGTTGCCAAATCATGGAAATCAAATGCTTGCTTGCAATACCTTCTCCATTGTTGAAACTTTGATATGATTTATCGTCTATAGGTCTGTAAATTGTTACCAATGTGAAACTTCCCTATAAGTACTGCTGGTTTCTAATTATCTGTATGGTGAGGGAAAGTTAAATAAAATGTCTTGTTAGTGGTACAGCAACACTCATCTATATAGATATTAATTACTTCCACGTAGAATATCAACATTTCTGCGTGAGATATTTTAAAACTTTGGTGTTTGAAGCATATATAAAAAAATCCAATCATATTTTAGAAATCACATTAGAACTACTAAGAGATTTGATGTGCAATTCAATATGGCTTTGGCACGTACCTGCCAAATACTTGCTTCGTATGATTTCCTGGCAGCTTGGTTGTCTGACACAGGATATTTAAAAATGAGTTCACACCAAATTTTGTGATACATATTGAAATGCTATCATACCAATAAATTCCTTGACATTTCTTCTTAACAGTTTATAGCATAATTTAATATAACTCCATTATTTTAATATTGAGGGCCTGATCCATCTGCCTTTCCTGTGAGGAAGTGATATGGAACAGATCCTAAGAAAAGACTGAGCAAGCATGTCTCAAATGCAGATTCAGGTGTACTTAAGTCTTTAGAAAAATTTGTTCCTTTTTTAAAAAAGTCCATTGTTATTCCTTTGGGAGAGAAGTGTCATTTTTAGGCAAGTAGCCTTTGGTAACATTGATCAAACATGCGAGTAGAATAAATACTGTCTGCCATTCTCTTAGAAGTAGAGCAGATAAGTATAATTTAAACATTCAGGCCCTGATCCTGTGAACAGTTGTGCACAGGCTTTACTTCACTATCAGGAGTAGTCTCATTGACTTACTGGTACTACATACAGTAGTAAAGTTAAGCATGAGCTTTTGCAGGATTAGGGCCTTAAAACCAAAATCTCATCTATCTTTACCTCCTGAGTCATTTTTGTACTTTCAGAGCAGAGACTCTCTTGCATACGTATGAAGAGCCACTTGCATCAATGTCAATATAATATATAAATAACTTAATAAAAATATTTTTATTTTTGTTGCTAAAATGTTTTGAAATTAGTTCCTTTCTAAGCCTGCAGGACTTAAATAAATCTGTGCAATGAACATGTTTTCTTCTTTATCAGGATTGGCAATTTCCCAGGGAGAACTAGTTTAGGACAGGGTGCTGGTAATACTGGCTTAAAGCCAGTTTAAACCAGGAAACTGGGGAAAATTATTGCATCATTGTTCAGCAAGCATAGAACAATTTTTTTCAAACTTTAGATACATTCATTCAGAACTGAGGAACAGTTTTGGTCTAACCACTGTGTCAAAGTTGAATTTCTACTACAGAATGCTCCATGACCAAATGGCCCTGGACTGGTAGTCTGCAACTCTGCAGGCTTCTGATTGCTTAATGCTTCAAACCCACAACTCTGCATTATTGTCATTTTCATATAATGAAATATCTTTGACTTCTGTTCATATAATATTGAAAACTGAAATATGAGTCATGACAGATACAATTTCCTTGAGAAAATACCAAATCAAAATGCATAGACATTCCGATGTGCAGTATTATAATTACATATTCTTATTACACCCACTGCAGTTTTACTTTAATTTAGGGTTATACAAATAAAATCTATGAATCTGTGCTTAATTTGACTGTGTAACTAAAACTAAGTATAGTGTGGTATGCATTAATTAAACAGATTTTAGCATAGAAAATTCCTTAAACCGGGGCTAATTAGTTTTTTCACTGGGTGGCAAAAACTGTGATTTAACCTGGTAAAAACCACATCTGGTAAATACCATGCCATCCCAGTTTTTAGATAACCACATCAAACTAACCTTCCTGATTCTCCCCTAGCTGTGAAACTTTTCCTGACACCACTATCCCTACTGCTTTGCAAGTTTTCTCTTCCAGCTGATCTCTTATTCTAGTCTCTACAGGTGCCACCGTCTTTCTCCCCTACCCCTTCTGACTTTACTGCTGGCCTAATGTTTCTGTAAAGAGATTAGCATTGTGTGTATTTGAAATACCCTAATTTTAATAAAGGATTGTTATAAACTATACATTTTCGTTAAATCATCTCTTTCCTGTTTTAAGACTAAGTTTTTTAATTTTGAGAACTAATCTGTATATAACCGTTGTAACTGGTTTTTTAGGCTATATTCTAGTGCATCCTTTCAGACCAGCAGGAAAAAATTCAGAATTACTCTTGGTCAGTGATAAGAAGGATATGGAGACCTGGAAAAAGCAAAATCTGCCACTTAGTATTGTGACTAGATTAAAGGAAAGCAGCAAAACAGAAATGAATCATTTCAGGTATGTGAAGAATATGTAAGGGGAAACTCCAAGTTATTTCTTGTATAACTTCAGTGACAGTGTTCTGTCAAGCATGTTACCTTCTAGGACAAAAGCTGAGGGTGGACAACTGTAATAAATTATTTTCATCATATGGTTCTTGTAACATATTAATTAACAAAATATACCATTCTTAGGGTCTGATGCTGCAAAGTGCAGAGCACTTTCTGTGGGTGCTAAGCACCCCCAACTCTTTTTGGCCTTCTTGAGATTTGAGGACACTCAGCACTCCATAGGAGTTGCTAAACATTTTGAAGGGTCAAATCCTTAAGCAGCAAATAAATCTTGATTACATGCAAAAATAACCACATCAAAAGAACATTGTTAAGATCGCAAAGTCAAGCTCTCAGAAGTTGTGGATATGCATTGTGATTCAGTATTCAGTTACATGATCACATTCTGTTTTTCCACAGAGTCCAAGCCTCATTTAGTGCACAGAATGGATTATGTTTATTTAATAAGCAGCTACTGAATAGTTTATTCTCATTGTTCCTTGTGTGGTCATAGGCCTTATTTACTGCACACTATTCAAATCCTACTCTAAAGACAGAATTATTCATTTCTTCCTGGGCTTTTCTATGGCACTCATCACTATAATATCTGAGTGCTTCACAAACATCAATGAATGGATCTTCACAAAATCCTTGTGAAGTGAGGGAGTGATATTATCCCCATTTTATAGGCAGGGAACTAAGGCACGGAGATTAAGGTCAAAAGTTTCCACTAATTTTCAGTGCCAATTTGAGATTCCTGGAACCTGACTTTTTGAAGTATATTATAGCACTTTATATGTTCAAAGTGTAGCTCCTACTGACTTCAGTTGCAGCTGTGAGGGCTCAGTATAGCTGCCGATCTGTTCTCAGGGCGGGGACAGTGCCCAGAGCCCCATGCCCTCCCTCCCCCGTGCGGCACAGTGTCAGAACAAGTAGGAACTAGCCTATCTTAGCCAGGCAACACTGCTGACGGGACTTTTAATGGCCCAGTTGGCGGTGCTGACCAGAGCTGCCATGACCCAGTACTGTGTTGCGACCCACAGTTTGAAAACCACTGATCTAGTCTGACGTGCACATTGCAGGTCACAGAACCTCACCCACCCACTTCTGTAATAGAGCCCTAACCTCTGGCTGAGTTACTGAAGTTCTCAAATAGTGATTTAAAGACTTCGTTACAGAGAATCCACCATTTACGCTAGTTTAAACCTCCAAGTAATCTGTGCCCAGTGCTGCAGAGGAAGGCAAAAAACCCACAAGGTCTCTGCCAATCTGACCTGGAGTGAAATTCCTTCCCAACCCCAAATGTGGCAATCAGTTAAACCCTGAGCATGTCGGCAAGACCTACTAGGCAGATACCTGGGAAATAATTCTCTATAGTAATTCAGAGCCCTCGCCATCTAGTATCCCATCAAACCATCCTCTTGCCCATGTCTCCGCAGTCACTTTGTACAGCGAGTCTTAGTTCTTCCCCTGCATCCTGGCTCCTGATTGGATCTGTCTCCCTTCCTCCCCCGCCCTTAACCAATTGCCCATACGTATGCTCTGGTTCCTAGTCCCGAGCGCACACACCCTGTCTCCTCCACACCCCAGCCAGCTGTCTCTCATCTCCCTCCCCCTCTCCCCGCTGCCATTTTCTTCTCTGACTTCCAATCCCAGTCTTCTTGCCCAACCAGTTCCAGCCTTCTCCATCTCTCCAGTCCTTGTCTCACCAGACCTCTTGTCTCCTATCTAGTCCTTTCCTTCCCCTCAGTCCTGCTGTTGATCCCTCTGCCTTTAAATTGAACAGCTTTCTCTTCCATGCTACCTGAGTGCCAGGGAACATTGAGAGTTTAGGAGAAACACGCTCCCTGCTCTCACTTCCAGCCCTTGACATCCCTCTCACTTCCAGCCCTTCCAGTCACTGTAGGCAAAGCTAGGCTTTGCCGTGTATAGTCCCAAGCTGCAGTATGCTCATTCACTCTGTGGGTATGGCACATGTGCAGTCCTGTCATCATTAGCAGATGTGAGGGCATGGAACCTGCTCAGTTGCTCTGTGTGAGGATGGTACATGCATAGTATAGTCAGCACTAGGAGTTCTGGGAAGCTTGAGCCATGCTCAGTCAAGATGGAATCTTCAGAAATTTAGCTACTAAAATTGAAGTCTTTACTGAGCATATACAAACTGGAATTTTTCAGAGGTTTTTAACTTGGCCAGTTTTGGTTGAATTTTCACAGAGATGGCAAAAGGCACAACCCTGACACAAAAGGCAACCTATGCCAAATTTTAAGTGCTTCCTCCAAAACATGAGGACACTAGAGCTTTTCGAAGAAAAGTTTGCAAGAATATTTTACCATGGGCAAACAAGTTATTTTTTTCTAGTCTTATTCATGAAAATGACTGAACATATTTGGCCAACATTTTCCAAAAAAACAAACAAAAAAAATATAAACAAAAAAAACAACCAAAGCAAAACAAACAAAAAAAATCAGCTTGGGGCTTGCAGAAATGAGAAGAGAAAATTTCAGCCCAAACACTTAGTCTGGCAAAGTTATAAGCAGCAGAAAACGAGATCTTATTAAGGTTGCCTGACACTTCTCATTAAAACAGGTGGCACTATCAGCCCTGCCTATAATTTGTTTAGTTTGAAGCTCTTGAAACTTTCATCTGCATATTCTAATTATGCAGTAAAATTATTGCAGATAACATTTTAACATGACTGTGTACATCTCTCTAACAGGTTATCATGTCTAGCCGTATGTTTGGATCTCATTAAGAAATGTGCAGCTTTGTATGAATCTTTGTCATCCTTCCATGAAATAATGCAACCCATCAGAGTACTTCTTACAGAACATATACCAGTGAGTGAATACCCTGAACAACTGCAGGTAAATGTTCCCCAAAAAACTAATTGCTCATGTAGAAATTAATAGATTCTGGGGTCACAATATGTGCTAACAAAAAACGTAAAGCTAATTAAAAATAAAAACAAAGTGAAATATTTTTTCCAAGGCCAAGCATATTATCTTTTTAGGGTTTGGTGTGCAGAGACCTGGGGTATGAATCTGTGATGCGCTAGCCTGCCACACTCTTAAGTGCCCATGTGGTCCCTGCTGCTGCACACTAAAAATTCTGTAAGGCACATTGATCTACGACTGTTATACTGTAAAGTCACACCCCAGCTTGCTGTGCACTAAGTTGGTCTATAGACCAGCCCTTAGACAATTTGAAGACTAAATCAGTGTTTCTGTGGAAAAGTTGGAGTGTGTACATAAGGTTTTGCATGGATGTTTTGCATGGTGCAGCCAAACCCGCCTTTTTGCAATGTTCCCTCTAATTTTTTACATCCATGTGTAGAATGAATTTTGTTATGTGCACCAATATGGAGGTGATGTGTGGCAGGGGTGGGGCTGAGGGGTTTGGAGTGTGGAAGGGGGCTCAGAGCTGGGCTCTGGGGTGGGGCCATGGATAAGGAGGGTTTCGGGGTGTGAGAGGGGGCTCAGGGCCAGGGTCAGAGGGCTGGGGTGTGCCGAGGGGGGGGTGAGGGCTCAGGCTCTGTTGTGAGGCTGGGGATGAAGGGTCTCTGGTGCTTGCTGCAGCAGGAGGAGAAGACTTCCCTCCCAACCCCCTCTTGCCGCAGCAGCCTGGGGCTGGGAGAGAGGTGCCTGTCTCTGGCCGCGGCAGCTCTGGGTCTGAGGCCGAGGGAGAGATGCCTCTCCTCACCTACACAGCCTTTGATAGCCTGCTACACAGTCACGCAGCTTAGAGGGAACTTAAGTGGACAGGGTAACATTTAAGGCATCTCCATTGTGGTAACTCTTTAAGTAGCTCCTTTTATAGAACTTGCATTCTGACAGTGCTGTTCCTGAGGATCTTGTATGAATCTGTAAGTCACTGGTACAGTCAAACAATGTATCAAATAAGGTAATAGATACCATGGACATGAGTGCCTTAATAAAACCAGTATAAATATGTATTGTCAGCTTCACCAGTTAGTTAATTCTTTTCCAGAGATGGAAGGATAAGATGATCTGTGTGTAGCCTGACTCTCTTCTGCATTCAGTGAGGATGGACCCTCTTACTTAGCAGTAGTGTTCATCCTCTCTAGCAGAAGAGGCAGCATGAAATATGTTAGAGAATAAGATGTAATGTTGATGGCATGGATAAGCTATGTTAGAGTCACAACATAACTAGAGTAACTCTTAGAGCAATGAATATTCAGCCTTAGAGTTTTAAGTTGAGAGACAGGAGCTGAGTTAAACTAGGTTTAGTCTGTTGTCAGTCATGCCAACCAGGCCTCTTTTCTCTTTGGCCACAGACCCTTCCTGCTGTCCATCACAGCACTCCCCGTAGACCATGGAAAGCCTTTTGAAACCAGCCAGACCTAAAGGTTTAAAACTCTTTAGGACTAGCAAATATCCTAAAGGTTAATTGTGATCTTACTAAGAGAGAAGTTTGTTGATGCCTTAGCCAGGAAAACATTATTCCTGAGACAGCTGATAACTGGTTTGTAAAATGTGATATCTTTGATTTAGCTTTTAAAATCCTAACCTCATTTTGCATTTTCAGGAGTTGTATCAAAATGCTCTGAAAGAGCTAGAGGACAAAGGAAAACACTATACCCCATTGGTGTGTGAGAAAAAGAAGCCTGTGCCATTGAAACTGTACATGCCCAAAATTGTGAAAGTGTAAGTACGATAATCCTTATAGAAGTGAAGAAAGCAAAACTGCAGGTTAGGCCTTGAGGAGCATGGAGATAGGCTTCAGCTAAAGGCTATTTGTCATTCTTTTCTAAATTTCCAAGCAGAATAGGTTTTTGGAAAGTAGGAAAAACAAGGGGAATGGAATTGCGTCTCCTACATTAGGTGCACATGATGCCAAGGATGGACAACCCTGAGAGAGGGAAGGAGGAATCCTGAGAAATGGAGGATGGATTGTCTTGTTTTATGGGTAGAGTATAGGACCGGAAATCAGGAGATCTGGAGGCTATTCCTAGCTCTCTTATTCATTTCTCCCTCAATAATAGATTCATAGATCTTTAACGCCAGGAGGACCATTATGAGCATTTGATCCGACTTCCAACACAACATAAAATACAATCTGGGTATCTACTTTACACTGGTTCTTAATTTTGGGGGTCTGTCTAGACTTCTCAGCTTTCCTGGATTCCCAGATTGCCACAATGGCCAGAAACACATTTTTTATGTTTGGCTGACCAAGAAATTTCACCCCTCCCTGTCAGATATAGACCTTTCCACATACACATCATATGTATCTTTTTGTGTTCTGGGTTAGATTATAGCAACATCCTGATTGTAGTTGGCATTTAACTTTGAAAGATATTTGGGAGCTTTTACTAATACCAAATGCAGTTGCACTCTGACTCAGGTAGACTGGCAAGGGCATATTACACCAATACTCTTCACTGGCTGTTGATTCATTTCCAGACAGAGGCACTAGTGTTGGTCTCTGTTAAGAAATTGCATCTGCCCCACTATTTGCATTCATCCTAAACTCCCTCCGGCTATTTGCCGAAAGGGTGAAACAGATCAGGTATCTGCCATTCCCCCAAACACACAGACACACTTTGCCCCCCTATAATTTATTATGAGAACTATTAACCTTAAAACACATTGCGAGACTCCATTTTTGTCCAGGTTTTCCACTAACTGCAGATGCTGACATTCTGGATTTAGCTAGCTAGTATGGTTCTCTCCACCTTTGTACTTCTGAATGTAGTGCTACATGTGGAAGGTTGCTGTGTATTGGCGCTCTTGAAAATCTGCTCTTTATCTAAATTATATAACGTAGTCAGATATTTTTGTTATGGTATCCTATAAATATGTAATTATAAGTGAGACTGTTAAGCCCTTGGTATTGAGAGTTGCCATAAGAGTATGCAAAGACGTAGAATATAAAAAAGTAGTATCTATATAAAAGCTAGTTTCTGAGAAGTATAAAAAAGTATACTTGACATAATATTTTATGCATACATGCATTCTAATTTCAGTCTCGAGTTTGGGAGGAAACAGGGAGGCAGCAAGGAGGAGCAGGAAAGAAAGAGGCTGATTCACAAACACAAACGTGAATTTAAAGGAGCTGTTCGGGAGATCCGGAAAGATAACCAGTTCCTGGCTAGAATGCAGCTTTCAGAAATTATGGAAAGGTAATATATGGTTACTGGCAGCGGCAATTATGGCAGTGGAGTTGCTCTGTATGCTGGCCAACGTTCACTCTTGGTCCCTGTCAGGACTGGCATGTTGGTCAACCATATTTTGAGGTCAAAACAGTTGTCTGACAACTTGGCAGCAACCACTACAAGACTTGCAATCAGAGTTACCTGATGTTTATTGCTCATCAACCTCTATATATTTTGAATGTGTTGGAATTTTGCGGTTTCATTTATATAGTCACATAATGTGTATTTCTAAGTAACATATTTATAATATGTGTAATTTAAACTGTAGCAGAAGCGGTGTTTCAAAAATGTAGCTTTTTATAAATATTAAAATACATATTGTACTGCCTATTTTATCTGATGTCAGAATAAAGATTTAAACATATGTTTGTTTTTATAGGGATTCTGACAGAAAAAGAAAAGTGAAAAATCTTTTCAATAGCCTTGCTACACAGGAAGGTGAATGGAAGGCAATGAAGCGGAAGAAGTTTAAAAATTAGACATTGACATTCTACAACAGGAAACCATGGGACATTATATTTTTACTTTCAGGTAAAATATATAAACTGATGGATTTTGAGGAGACTTTGTCTTCTTGGTGCATTCCTTTTGTGGAAAACAGGATCCTTCAAGAACAGTCTGAAAAAGGATTCTGATAAATTGGTTAGTTGGCTGTATTTTTTCATGTGAAAAATAAAGATAACATCCTTTTGTATTTGTTGTACTTACTATCATATTAATGAGAAATATTTTGGTGAATAGGTGTTCAGAAAACTGTACATTCTTGACAGGAACTTCAGACCAATTCTGAGAGTCCATTTTATGGTGCATTGTATGGGTATTCTAAAAAGAATCAAGTAACAGGCATAGACTTTTTTGTGTATTTTTGATATAGATGCTCCCCGGGTTATGGAAGACCCAACTTGCGCAAATTCACACTTACGGAAAATGTTCCATAAGACAGAAATACAATTTTCAAGTTGTGGAAATTTTTGCATAACGTACGGGGTATATGTTTCCAACTTATGCAAAATTCAAATTACGGAAGGCTTTCCGGAATGGAACGTTTGGGTAAATCTAGGGGGGCGTCTGTATTTCAAAATTGCTGATGTTAAATTAGCATCACAACTATATAATAATGTTTTAAATAGGATTTAGCTTTAGGAAAGTAGGATTCCTGTACTCTAGGGCCTAGTGGAACTAGTTTGTTGACAGTTGGTGTATGGTTAAAGCCCAACATCCATTTATCAGGTCAATAACTGTTGACATTTGCTCCATATGTATTGAATCTTAATGTTGATCTCAACGTACAGTCCTGACACTGTGTAACATGGGTCAATTAAACAGACTACCTCAGCACCTTCATAACTATCTGATTGACTCACAGCTTTAAATCATTTTTACATATTTCATAACAAAACAAGTTAAGTTACTTGGGTACCTGAATGACAGTTGGAAAAGATTTGTACTCTATCAGCTACATTTGTGCAGAAACAAGAAGTATTTCACCCCTACTTCACCGTGTAAAGTTGGTCGCTTGAATTGGATCACCATCCCAAGATTCATCATAATCTACTTATATCCTAAATCCATCCATGGCTAATTATATTTGCAGTGAAGAAATCTATAATTACTTTCCAGTTTCAAAATGCTTAAAGTTGTTCTAAAGAAGACACTAAGGGTCCTAAAGAACCTCTGCAAAATGAAAGTATTTTTACTTCACAGCTGCACAAACATGAAACCCTTAAAGTGCAGCTTTAAACTTACTGTTAACCCTACAGAGCCAGCAGAGCAGTGGGAGAGTGAGTTGGATTCTTTTCTGTATGTATCATTAATTTGTTCGCCTAGGATCACTCATGTATGAAGTTAGTCAAATGCTCAATGCTTTGCTGAATCAGGGCTTAAATTCCAGTAGGAAGGCCAGTTTCTTACCTCAGATCCCTTTATGCAATCCAATTCTTTTCTGTCTACATATTTATACCATGCTTTTCACAATGGCATCTAGAATCCAGGATGGATCTCCCTACACATAAACATACATTCTTCTTTCTTCTCCCCTTTTAAAAACCTGAAAACTAATTTTTTCCAAGATTCTGCACTCAGCTATACCTGTACATAAGCACAATGTTGCACAGGTGATGTCAACATTGGTCCTGCAGGATTTTTATTAATGGTGGTGATGTCTATGAGCCAGAAAAAATACAGCTTATCCTTTAAATCCCAAGTTGAGTTTGCCACGCTAGTGGTTAAAATAAACATCTTTTTACTTTTTAAGTAAGATAATTTGATTTGCTATATAAACAGAGAACTTCACAATGCCATATTTAAAGACCTGTTTCAAAGTTGAATACATCGTTTTCTGAACTGTGTCAAAACAAGAGTGTGCAGTTTTAATATGCACGTGTGTTTACCATGATTGTGCATCTATATGGCTCCTAACTGTTCACTTCTGTGATTGTTTAGGTGTACAATGTACATTGAAATTAGAAATGGAATCACATGTTCATTTTTAAACAGAGTTCTGGAGAGCTGTCATTTTATAGTTTAGCCAATTTGTGAATTTAAAATGGTGGATTTGACTTTTTAACTTTTTCTTGAAAAATAATGTAACTCCAATCAATCCAGATGCAAAATTTGTACTAAGCTGCCTCAAACTAGCCACAATGTATGCTTCTTACCTTCTCAAATTAGATTTACAATGAAAGCACCAATACACCCTGAAATATGAGGGTACAAATGAAAAACTGTGCTCATATTTAAATTTCCCCTTTAAGGCCAAGAAAACCGTATTTCATTTTTGCAAAATGAGACTTTTTTGCATATCAAGATTTCTGATACAAAAGAGATGTCACCTTATTTGGGAAAGTTAATTTTTACTAAATCTCAAAATTAATGTTGCAATATAACTGATAAATAGCATAATGATGCATCAATTTCTCTGCTTTTAAAATCAGTTTTATTTGGTGTTAAAAAGCCAGTGCATAATATGTACATGCACTCATGCTGCATAAAAGATGAAGATTTCCTGATCTAAAATCGTTTTGCACTTTTTTCCAATGACAAATGTTTAGTTAACCATTCCAAGAATCAACGAGGATAACTGCAGTCTTCAAAGAGATTTTGAGTGGCTGATGTACATGTTTGTGTTTCCACCAGATGCATCATGGAAATTCTCCTTTTTTGTATCCTGATCTTACAAAATGTCTTGTTTTTAATAAGACGGCAAAAAATTTAAAATGAAGTATATTTTCGTACTAACTTGCTATTCTGTTATTACTAGGCTTTCTTATTACAGGGTGCACCACTCACTGCTGGTCTGGCACTTCCTCCTGGTCACTCTTGAGGATTAGCTCTTGAGATCAAGGTCCCCACACTCCCGTCTTTAAAAAGATGACATTCAGATAGGGTGCTTGTAACCTAGTAACTATTGTTGGAGCAGCCCACTATAGGAGCTGTGCAGGAAGTGCAGCAGCATGCAGACAATGCTGAGACACCCCCAATGAGACACACATTAGACTGATCCTTTCCAGGAAACCTGAAGGTTACCTACTTTTTAATAGAACTGGAGTGGGAACCCTGGCCTAAACCTGAGTAGTCTATTATTACATTAGGACCAGAGCCAGATTTTGATCGTGATTACTGTGGAATATATAGAAAACTTCTACAGACATTGATGGAATTATTCAGTGTTTGGACCCCTTTATTCTACTTAAATCCAAGGAATCAAAGGTGTTAACGTGACCCTGAAATTGTCCAACATTAAACAGTAGTTGTCAATAGAGTCCAATCCGATTTTCGAGAAAACAAAACAGATCAAACACGCACAAAAGAAAAGAACAGCGAAGGCAGAAAATGCAGTTTGTCTGGTGTTGACTCTTAGGGTACGTCTACACTACGGGATAATTTCGAATTAGCTTAAACCGGTTTTATTTGGAATTCCGGGTTGAGAGCCCAGTGCCTGATGGGGCAAAAATCATTGTCGCGGGGATTCTGGGTACAGCCTCACCCCTCCCTTTGTGAAAGCAGCAGACAACCATTTCGCGCCTTTTTTCCTGGGTGAACTGAGCAAACGCCATAGCACAGCAAGCATGGACCCTGCTGAGATCAGTAACGCAATCGTGGACGTTGTAAACACCTCGCGCATTCTCGTGCTGTCTATGGTGAACCATGAACTGCAAAGCAGGAGAGGAGGAGGCAGCTACGGCAGCGCAGCGACGAGAGCGATGACGACATGGACACTGAATTCTCCCTAACCGCGGGCCCCTGCATTTTGGAGCTACTGCTGGTAATGGGGCAGGTTCTACCCATTGAACGCCGATTTTGGGCGCGGGAAACAAGCACAGACTGGTGGGACCGCATAGTTTTGCAGGTGTGGGACGATTCGCAGTGGCTGCAAAACTTTCGCATGCGTAAGAGCACTTTCTTTGAACTTTGTGACTTGCTTTCCCCTGCCCTGAAACGCCGGAATACTAAGATGAGAGCAGCCCTCACAGTGGAGAAGCGAGTGGCAATAGCCCTCTGGAAGCTTGCAACTCCAGACAGCTACCGGTCAGTCGGGAATCAATTTGGAGTGGGAAAATCTACTGTGGGGGCTGCTGTGATGCAAGTAGCCAAAGCAATCGTTAAGCTGCTGCTACGAAAGGTTGTGACTCTGGAAACGTGCAGGTCATAGTGGATGGCTTTGCTGCAATGGGATTCCCTAACTGTGGGGGGGCCATAGATGGAACCCATATCCCTATCTTGGCCCCAGAGCGCCAGGGCACCCAGTACGTAAACCGCAAGGGGTACTTTTCAATGGTGCTGCAAGCACTGGTGGATCACAAGGGACGTTTCACCAACATCCACGTGGGATGGCCAGGAAGGGTTCATGACGCTCGCGTCTTCAGAAGCACAACTCTGTTTAAACGGCTGCAGCAAGGGAATTACTTCCCAGACCAGAAAATAACAGTTGGGGATGTTGAGATGCCTGTCGTTATCCTGGGTGACCCAGCCTACCCCTTGATGCCATGGCTCATGAAGCCATACACAGGCAGCCTGGACAGTGGTCAGGAGCTGTTTAACTACAGGCTGAGCAAGTGCAGGATGGTGGTAGAATGTGCATTTGGCCGTTTAAAAGGGCGCTGGGCGACATTACTTACTCGCTCAGACCTCAGCCAAACCAATGTCCCGTTTGTTATTGCTGCTTGCTGTGTGCTCCACAATCTCTGTGAGAGTAAGGGGGAGACCTTTATGGCGGGGTGGGAGGCTGAGGCAAATCACCTGGCCGCTGAGTACGAGCAGCCAGACACCAGGGCGATTAGAAGAGCACACCAGGAGGCGGTGCGCATCAGAGAAGCCTTGAAAAAACGAGTTTCAGCACGGGCCAGGGTACGGTGTGACTGCTGTGTTTGTTTCCCCTTGATGAACCCTCCCCCCCCTCGATTGACTCATTCCCTGTAAGCAACCCACCCTTCCCCTTTACTTACAGCTTGCTGAAGGAAATAAAGTCAGTATCGTTTAAAAATCATGTATTCTTTATTAAAAGTCATTAGTACTGTTTAAAAATCATGTATTCTTTCTTAAAAGTCATTCCCTGTAAGCAACCACCCTCCCCTTTGATGTATTCTTTATTAAAAAGTAATTGATAAAAGAGGCAGAGAATTATCTAGGTATCCCTGCATGCTGTGGTTTGGGAGGAGGATTGGAGGGAAGGAAAAGGCCATTAAGCACATTTCAACGTAATGACAGCCTTTTGGTTGGACTGTCCACGGGGGTGGAGTGGGCGGGTGCAGAAAGCCTTCCCCCACGCGTTCTAACACGTCTGGGTGAGGGAGATATGGAACATTGTGAGTACTTTGAGGGTGGTTAACATGGGCTGCAGTGGCACTCTGTAACCCCGCTGCTCTTCCTGAAGATCCACCATGCGTCTGAGGATATCAGTTTGATCACGCAGCAGCTCCAGCGTTGCATCACGCCACCGCTGATCTTCCTGCCTACACCTCTGATCTTCCTGCCGCCACCTCTCATCTCATCCCTCTGAGCGTCTCTCCTATCCTCCCGTTCACTGGCATCTTTCCTGTATTTTGCTAGCACATCCTTCCACTCATTCTGATGAGCTCTGTCATTGCGGTTACTTCCATGATTTCTGAGAACATTTCATCTCGAGTTCTCTTCTTCCTCCTCCGCCTTATCTGAGCTAGCCTTCGGGATGGGGTAGGGAGGCCGGAAACTGTGCAGCTGCATGGGGGAGGGAAAACAGGGAGAGAAGTATGTAAAAAGATACATTTTACAGAACAATGCTTGTACTCTTTCACAGTGAATAACACTATCCACCTTACATAGCACATGTGATTTCACTACAAGGTCGCATTTTGCATCGTTTAATATTGAGTGCCTGTGGCTCTGGTGTTGCAGATCTCACAGACGCAGGTCCAGGCATCATAATTCAGCTTCCATGCGGCCATGGTAAGGCTTTATGTTTGACTTCTCCAGCGTTCATATACACAGTGACCTATGATGCCTTGTTCCTGTTAAGAGGAACCAGCAAACCCCAAACCCCCCCTCTTTCCCCTCCTCCCCCCCACCGCATGGCTGCTATCATGTAAGATCACTGGTAATCATCTCCCTCCTTCCTCCCCCCCCCCCCACCGCGTGGCTGGTAGCTGGGAAGATTCCTGCTCGCCAAACGCTGAAAGAAAAGCTCAGGCTTAGCCTTCTTCCCTCCCCACTTTGCTCGTGCAAGAAGGATTTAGCGGCAGCCCAGTAGGAAATCGCCATGTATGCCCCTAATGTAAATTAATTCGCTGGAATTTCAACCAGGTTACAATGATGATATAACTCTGCTGAGAATTAACCAGGCGCAAGATGCAGACGTGTTTTCCTGAATGCCCAGCATATCACCAGAGCTTACGCAGGTGTGCTTTAGTGAAGCAATGATTCGAATTACTTGCACATGCTGGCGAGAAAGTGCTTTACAAGGGCCCGGATAAGCCGCTTGCCAGAAATTCTGCAAAAGGCTTTGAGTACCTCGAAGATCGATTCATGTAGATTTCTTTGGAGATTTTTGCCATCCCAAGACCAATCGTTGATCTTTACGAACTTTCCTGTAACTTACTGGCTGCAAATGCATCACAAGCCCTGCTGGGCACATCAATTCATAAAACACTTGTTTTAAACCATTTTGATATTACACAAGCTCACTCACAGAGGTCGCGGCTTCCATGGCTTCACTGTCTGGGCTAGTGTTGTGGTGGGCTGGAGGGGTAATTCTGGGGTCAACAAAACTCCTGGCTGTGGGCAATGGAGTGCTGTGGCTCTAGCAAGCTCTATCCCTCCTCACTTCCCCCTGCAGATCCTCAGCCATGGTTTGATATTCCAACCGACCTCTGAATCCACGCCAGGGGTCTGGTTGCAGCCCCCTAAAATTGCATGCAGCTCACGCATAGAAGCGGCATGTTGTCGGCCCTGATCCAGACTTCCGTCTTGCCTTGTCTGTTTCTGGTATTGCTGTCTGAGCTCCTTAACTTTTACTCTGCACTGCACGGAGTCCCTGCTGTGGCCTTTTCCCGTCATAGACTTTGAAATTCTTTCAAATATTTTTTCATTTTGTCTTTTGGAACGGAGTTCTGTTAGCACTGAATCCTCTCCCCATATAGCGATCAGATCCAGTACCTCTTGTGCGGTCCAGGCTGGTGCTCTTTTTCGATTCTCAGGAGACTGCATTGTTACCTGTGCTGATGAGCTTTGCGTGGTCACCTGTGCTGATCAGAGCTCCACGCTGGCCAAACAGGAAATTGAATTCAAAAGTTCACCGGACTTTTCCTGTTTACCTGGCCAGTGCCTCTGAGTTCTGATTGCTGTCCAGAGCGGTCACTGGTGCACTGTGGGAGTGCCACCGGAGGCCAATAACGTTGATTTCCGTCCACACTAACATTATTCCGAATTAGTAATATCGATTTTAGGGTTACTCCTCTCGTTTTGAAGGAGTTCAGAAATCGATTTAAAGAGCCCTTTAAATCGATTTACAGAACAGTGTAGTGTGGACGGGTGCAGCGTTAAATCGATTTAACGCTGCTTAAATCGATTTAACGGCGTAGTGTAGACCAGGCCTTACTTGCAACCTTGCTGCTGGAGACACAGGCACACCATAGTCTTATCAGCCACTCTGGGTCCATTCACACAGCAAAAAAAAAAAAAAAAAAAGGCAAAACCCAGAACCAATCTCAGAGCCCCAGTCAACTGACTAGGGCTCACACTGTGGGGCTAAAAGTAGCCGTGTAGATATCTGGGCTCTGGCTAGAGTCTAGGTTTCAGCAAACACCTACACGGCATTTTTAGCCCCATAGTGTAGGCCCAAGTCAGTTGACCTGTGCTCTGAGACTTGCTACCCCAGGTCTTTTTGTTTTGTTTTGTTGGCAAACTTGTACCAAGATCAACTGTGGAGATGTGAGGAAAGAAGGCAGAAATATAGGAAGTAAGTGTGGGGGAGAAGCAGGAGGCGCTGCTGAGGGACAGTGAGAAAATAAAAGGTTTCTGAGGAAAAGGAGGAGGGGCTGTTCATAGAGTTGGAGGAACCGCTGGGGGAGGGCTTTTATGAGTCAGAGTTTGGCAGCCTCACTGGATTCTGTTGTGAAGCATGTAAATATTCATTCAGCAGGGACTACATTTGGATTAGGTTAGTGGCTAACGCTGTGGCAGACAGCAATTCCATCACAGTATGAACAGTGGTGAGAACTGCAGATTAAACCAGAGTTAAGACTGAGGCAGCAAACAATAGAAGGAAGGAAGCGCACAGTTAAAGAAGGGACACACTTGCAGAACCAGAACATTTCTATGGAGAGCAGTTTACTGGGACAGACGTTTTGTGTGGTGCCTTTGCTATTACAATAACTCTGGGTGAATAAGAGATTTCTCCTCTCCCATCCAGCATCTCATTTTGCCTGATTCTACTGAAAACGCCTAAGATTTTGTGACCTCTTCTTGTCACCATGCGAATGCTGGATGTTTCTGGACAGATTCTGAATTTGAATGCATTTTGTTTCAATGGCAGCCCCATGCATAGAGGGAAAAAATGCACTTTGGTGATGTGACTTCACTTTAGGATCAAAGAGGAAGCAAAAATTGGATGAATGGCTCAAGTCCTTTTTAAAAATCAAATATATTTGATGAGTGGGGAAAAATCACATTGGATAGCTATGAAATGTGTGCAAGTAGAATATATGTTAATGTGCTCCATGCTCTGAAACCTGCTGCCCTATGCAATTTTTGTGCTTTATGCTTAGCAGAGGTTAGAGAAGGACAAATATTCCCCTCCCACACACCATATAAGCTATGGAGCAACAGCAGAATTCTTCTGTGGTCATTATTGCAAACTGACAGTGCAACAGGACCCACAGACCCTGCACTCCTTTGCTAACATTTGAACAGAACTAGATGAAACGGCGGTCAAAATGCCTACTCCTGATATACAGCGGAGCTTATATTATTGGTAGCACTGATGCAGCTACTCTTTTGTTTAAAAAAAATGGGAAAGGGATTACCTACTGTACATCAATCCTCTGCCTACTCTTTTGGGTTGGGGGCGGGGAGTGGTTGTGCTGTAGCTAATACAGAGAGTTTCATATTCAGCTGTGAACTGCCTTGATTTTCTTATTTTCTGTTGCAAGATTAATGTTCCCCCAGTGTAGTTCATTTTGAGTGATTATTTGCATACATGTCAGTGAAGTCCTTCAGTGAGATTCCTCTGTTGGCTGCCAGAATCTGATTCACCACAATCACACTTAATTCTCTCATTCTAAGGTCTCAGAGCTTTTTTAACTAAAAAGTTTAATTCTTAGAACAGCCTCTTGCTGGCAAGTGTGTGACAGTGACAGGAATAGAACCCTGGAGTCCTAACCTCTATCCAAGAGTGTAAACGCTATTGTATTATCAGAGATCAGCAAACATGGGCAGAAATTGAAACAACCAATGTGTATTTAGGGTCTTTTTTTAGAATACAATTCTATTCTATCTAGGTTTTTATACCAAATAATCATCATAGTATCTGGATACCTGTGGCAGTGAGGCCAGGTTTTGTGCTAGAATGAAGCTATTTGTTTAAAAATATTTTGTGTAAAAAAAAAATAATAATAATAAAAAATACAAATAAAAAAAAATTCCTTCCAAAATTAACATTTGAGTTGTTAGAGTAGATGGTAGGCAATTCTCATGTGCTTGTTCTGGAGTTACTCTGAAATAATGAAATATTCAAGGAGAGTTTGAATGGAGGGTCAGGACTTAAGAAAAGCCACTGTAAGATGTAGGGTGGGTTGATTCTGAACAAGGTCTGGAGTTCCAGGACTGTAGGAATAGAGGCAGTGATGAGAGCAGCAGACCAGGACTGCAGGTTAGATTGGTTTGGAGGTTTATTAAGCCAATAGCAAACAAGGTCACAGGTAGGATCATGTCTCCTTACCTTGCTACCCCAGGCAACACACTTGCAATGATACAGAATTCAAATTCCACTGAATCACTTGGATACTGATTAGATTTCCGTGGAGAGGGTCTTTGAACTGAATTAGTTCAAACTGAATATTCCGTTGAAATGAATAAGGGAAATTCACGTCTTGGGGCTTGGTCCTGAAATCACCTTCCAGGCTCCCATTTGACTTGAAACCATTGGTCATCAGTTTGTATTTTCAAGGTTCATTGCAGTTAGAAAGGCTATAAATATATTTTAAATTAAAGTTAATTTTTTTCTGTAGAATTATTCTACACAATACCCCTAATTCTCTAATAACCTTGAAGGACCTTGTTTCCTTGTGTTCCCCATCTACCTGTCTGTATCCATTTCTCTCTTGTCTTTAAGTGTCAGCTTTTTGGGTCAGGGACCATCTTTTTGTTCTGCATCTGTACATTGCCTGGTACAATGGGGTACCGGTCAGTGACTGGGGTCCTAGGAGCTAACCCAATACAAATAATAAATAACAATAATAAGGAACCATATCCATGATCAGTAGCTGGTGTGCAAGTCCACTCCTTTTTCTTTCACACACTGGACTGGGTAATGAACCACTCATCTAAACAATGAATCTCAAAATGCTGTGTGAGACCCTGATAGCCTGACAGATTAATCCTGATGTTTAGACCAACTCCTCAAAAGCTAATCTGCTGGGGAATAAATGCCAGGCATATGGTTGTTGGGAGAATGTAAAGTACTTGCCAGAGTTCTGATGGGCATAAATCCAGACCACAGATGGTATTATATTGCCTTTGAAGAGAACAAAAATCCTTTCAAAGGCTATACAGCTAGACTTGATTTAGATTTAGACTTTCACTTTGTGCCTGGGTCCCTTCTTATTTAAAATCGGCCATGCTATGAGAAAGCATTATTAGCCTATTCATAATTTCACACTTACAGTTTGATTTTGGCAGGCCAAATGCTATAGATGGATTTTATCAAGGATTAATAAAGCTGGTGTAGATATCAGTCTATCAAACCCTCTCAGTCGGAAATGGAGTAATAACAACATTTTCAAAGAAGGGAGCATATGACAGGTGCTTACTGGTCTTTCACAAGGACCTTTTTATGTTTTTACTGGTGTCCATCAGCCTCTGAGAGATATTGGTTTATCAAAGCCACAACTAACTGCTGCTATGTAGCAAACTTATAGCACAGCAAGTTCTGTGGCAATCAGTGATCCACAGTTCCTTTCTTCTCAAAGGAAACTGTCAATCATAAACATTTCTGTTTGCTATCAGAGGGGTAGCCATGTTAGTCTGAATCTGTAAAAGCAGCGAAGAGTCCTGGGGCACCCTATAGACTAACAGACGTATTGGAGCATGAGCTTTCATGGGTGAATACTCACTTCGTCGGATGCATGCGTGCTTCCGAGGAAGTGAGTATTCACCCATGAAAGCTTATGCTCCAATATGTCTGTTAGTCTGTAAGATACCCCAGGACTCTTCGCTTCATTTCTGTTTGCGTCCTTTATTACTACTGCTGCATTGGGTGGGTTAGGGTAAAATGGGGCCTAGCTGGGGCTGCCTTCTGGTCCAGCACTCTTCAGACCGACAACTGTGTAGGGGAAACCAGAAACCATATGATATACCACCTTTTCCCCTGCCATGTGGCCTTTTGGAAAGACTGCCTGAAGCTGGCACAGCAGGTGAAGAAAGCAGTGCAAGCAGGTTCCAATGGACACTGGTGATGTCATAAAAGTGCTTTCTGCAGTGATAACTCAGAACATTGTCTCACACCTGTGCTGCTTGGCAGTTTACTCCAGTCCTTCCTGTCTCCTCCTTTCCTTCCCCCTTTCTAGCTAATCCCCTCCTGACATAACCACACTGAAAGAATTTAAATAACCAAACCAACCAACATGACATTTGGAGCTTAGTCCTGGATTTATGAGCCTATTGAGCCATCACATTGTTCATATTGCTTGTATGGTCTATCCATTTCTCCTACCTTGTATCCATCTTCTCTAGTTAGAAGGTAACATTTGGGGGCAGAGGCTGTCTCTTATTGTCCCTAGCACAGTGAGGCTCTATTCTTGCTTGACCCCTAAGTTGTACTGTAATAAATATGATGAACAATGAAAAATAATTGATGTCCAAAGGCATTTAAAATATACTTTATCTTTTACCTTATAGGCCACAACCTCCCTCCTTTTGGTGAGGATTTTGGCTAACTTTGGAGAACCACATAACTTGAGGCTGAAACCTGAACTACAGCTCTCCAAATGCCCAGCTGATAGGCAGAGGGGATGATGTGTGGAGAAGGTGTTTGTCTAAAACTTAGCATTCTCTTCATATCATTTAGGGCAGTGATATGCAGACCTCACTGGTTCAGGAGCCAAATTTGGTGATCAACATTACCCAAAAGAGCCACAGTTGGGTGACTTCATTGCTTCATTTACTGTAATACTATTCATATTTAAACCAAATGATAGGAAATATTTAGTTTATAATATATTATTCTCACAGCACATATGTTAATAACTTAGTGTAAATAGATAATTGGGTAATAACATAGTAAAAGCATCCTGATTGGTTAATAATGTTAATATCATGTGCTGCAAAGAGTTGTAGGAGACACATTAAAGAGGCACTTGTGGTTCAGGTGCCTCCGTCTGAGTATCACTGATTTAGGGGCTAGGAAATACGAAGTTCAGGTACCAATTGTAAGTTATGATGTCTCCATTCAAATACAGATAAACAGAATGCAACTCAGGATCTACTTCACTGTGCTGCTGTTATTGCTGCTTTCTTTAAAATAAATCATGTTAAAACTTGTCAAAAACAATAATTAAAAAAATCTTTAAGAAAATGCTAAATTTATATTACTATCAAATCAAAATTTCTTGCTGCTGATTTTTCACGTTGCTTACTTTTGCTTATTTTCTTTTCTTATTTTTAACCAAGTTGCATTTCTGCAAGATTTGTGCTGCATAACTTTCCTGTGTCCTATAGGCTGAGTGATGGACCAGTACAATTTTCATTTATTTGTGAAAAACTCAGTTTGACATGGAGGTAGAAAAGTGCTTCTGAAAAGAGAATGGGAAATTCTGAAACCTCTGTTGAGAAACAAAAGCAGAAACTAATCTGGAGTGTGGTAGAAAGCCCAATTTTTCTTGGTCTGAGGATCACAAAGTGCTTTATCAATATTAATGAATTGAATTTTATAGCATCCTAAGGTAGGTATTATCCTCATTTTGCAAATAGGACATACTGAACCACACAGAGAGTAAGTGACTGCCAAAGGTCACACAGGAAGTCTGAGGCAGAATTGAAAATAGAATCCAGGAGTCCTGACTTTCAGTCTTGTGCTTTAACCACATGACCATCTATAATCTTATTTTACAAGCCACTATTCATACAAATACCAAATGAGACACAGCATTTATATTAATAGGCAAGGGGGTAAGATGTTACGTCAGAAGATAAACTAGCAGAGTAGACCATTGCAGTGGTGCCAAAGTTTGGTAACAATATGTACTGATAGGGAACAGGCTGAGTGAACTGGCTGTGGCAGTATAGATATGAAAAATTATGTTCCAAAATTCTCTCACTTTCCTAGACATTAATTATATGTAAATATATGTAACCCTGAAATAGACACTGGGCCAGATCTTCAGCTGCTGTAAACAAGCACAGCTCCAGTGAGTGAAGTCAATTCAGCTATGCTGTATTACATCAGCTGAGGATCTGCTCTAAGTCAGCCACCTTAATTTTATTTCTTTTTCCTTGTGATTTTCTATCAGAAGAATCCATACATTTCAACATCCGGAGTTTATTTGTACGAGATTATTAGTGAAAATAAGCATGTGTGGACACTAAAAAGTCACATTCTGTTAGCCTTGACTACACTAGGGAAATTTTGCAAATATTTCCTGCTAAAGCTAACACTGGTGGTAGCAACAGAAGGGCTAGTGTAGGCAGGAGGCTACTATTTTATGTACTGTGTCTTAACCAACACCAGCATCAGCCAGTGACCCATTCATACCAGGGCTTCCAAGATTTCTACTGGTGTTGGAGCTGAACTGCTGGGCAACAAAGGGAAATGTTTGCAAACCTTCCCTAATGTAGACAAGACTACTGCAAGAAAGAAATGTGTCCGAGCGTAGAATTAGGACTCAGAAACTTCTGTTTGTATTCCAGCTCTAATACTAACTCTTATGGCCTTGAGGATACTAACTTCTGCCTCAGTTTTTCCTGCTGTAAAAAGGAGATAAAATGATCTCACAGGGATTTTATATTATCAGTGATTTTCATAGGATCTGCATTACGTTTGGCATCTGTAACGCAGATGTTTGTACAGTTGATGTTGTATGATAACCCTAATACTCTCAGTGAGTCATAGGTGAAAAATCAAAACATTTCCTTTTAGGTACGAATGTAATCTCAACATTTTTAACCAAAAGCAGCAAAGAGTTCTGTGGCACCTTATAGACTAACAGAAGTTTTGAAGCATGAGCTTTTGTGGGTGAATACCCACTTCTTCAGATGCATTGGACGAAGTGGGTATTCACCCACAAAAGCTCATGCTCCAAGTCTGTTTGTCTATAAGGTGCCACAGAACTCTTTGCTGCTTTTACAGAGACAGACTAACACTGCTACCCCTCTGATTTTTAACCAGGACGTTTATACATTCTATGCTGGATGTTGAAATGTTTGGCCAACATTAACCTTATGTTAGAGCTAAAGTCTCAAGTTTAAGGTAGGGCAGTTTACTTGCCAGTCTCAGGGGAGGAGGAGTTAACAGGCTGAGGCAGTTTGTGGAACTGTCTTGAGTTTGAGGGCCAGTTTGGGGGATGTCTTCGGTTTTGCTGGTCAGTTAACAGGCTGATGCAGTTTGGGGGACTATCCTGAGTTTGGGGGCCACTTTGAGGGATATC
The DNA here is from genome assembly GCF_003597395.2 of Chelonoidis abingdonii. Lineage (NCBI taxonomy): Eukaryota > Metazoa > Chordata > Testudines > Testudinidae > Chelonoidis > Chelonoidis abingdonii. Next base: position 126,020,289 of record NC_133773.1, read on the forward strand.
TTGGGACGGTTATCTGAATGAGGCGGGGCTCTGAAAAGAGCTGCTGAGGGGGACTTTACACTCTGCCAACTCGTTTCTCAGCAGAGCAGGCAACTCTCCCTGGAAATGAATTCTCCTCTGAGGGCGTTTCTCTCCCGGGGAGTGAGGCTGGGGGCACAGTGGCACCCACAGAAGATGTTCTCTTCCCTCTTGGCAGGACTCAGCCCAGCAGCAGCCCGGAAGAGGAAGCGCCGCGGCCGTGAGCAGCAGCTGCTGGGGAGCTGGTCCCTGCGCACCAAGCAGCTTGCGGCGCCCCCTCCCTTCCCCGGCCAGCATCGCGTGGGGCAGGCCTGGCGAAGGGGAGGAGCGCGCCGGGCGGGCTGAGCTCAGGGTGCAGATGGACGCGGACAGGTGAGGGCTTTGTGCCGGGTGGGTGACCGGGGCGGCGGGAGGCTCTGTGCTGGGCACAGTGAGCAGGATGCGGGGCTGTCTCCGGGGGGCAGTTTCCAGGGGATATGTGTGGGGGGGTGTCCCGGACGTGGGGGTCGCTACAGCTCACACCTGGGGATGGGGTCGGTCTCCAGCAGCCCAAGCCAGAATAATGTCCCCCTAAGTGATGCTTTGGTCTCTGCGTCTCAGTCAAACTCCCCCTCCCCTCTTTCGTTGGTGTGTCTCTATTCACTCTGTAAAAAGCAACAGAGAGTCCTGTGGCACCTCAAGACTAACAGATGTATTGGAGCATGAGCTTTCATGGGTGAATGCCCACTTCATCAGATTCCTTTTTTCTGTTCATGCTGGTGCTCAGAAGAGGTTAAGTAGTTTGTGGAACTGGCCCTGCTTCTCTTTCTCTCTCCAGAATCAAACCCAGTCTCTTAATGACTCACAAAAGCCTCCTCCAGACTGGCAGAAAAATCCCGAGGTGGGAAATACAGGTTTCCTCTTCCAGCAGAAGCCCAGAAAGGCAAGGAGCTGTGAGGTTGAGGCTGGTCACTGATAAATGACTAAGGCGCTAGGTGTGAGTTATGGACCCACTCCGGTCACCTTCCAAGTCAGTTCTTTGACTGGAATGGGAAGGCTGGCGTCCCTGGCCGGGGAATGAATAGGTGTAATGAGAGCTGGAAAGGGAAGGAGGAAGCAAGCAACAAAGAGGACATTTGTGGAGGAAACTCAAAGAGGGAGAGGTTCAGGTGTCTGGACACGAACTGGTTCCAGTAAGTGAAGAGATTTCTGTCACAGTTCCTGAGGGAATTGCACCTCTGACCCCTTCATGGGGACTGCCCTCAAATTTCAGACCTCTAGTCACCACCTTTCTTTGGGCAGCATCCCACAATCTGGTCCCTCCAGACAGGGGACTCTAGCTGCAGTTCCTCCTCCTTCACTGTGATTCTCTCAGCAGGTCTGACTTCAGTTTAGCACCCACACTTCTGTTCTCTCAGGGGACAAAAACAAAGTTAACCAGTGACCAGCCTACTCTCATAAAGCAAAGTATTGTTTATTTAGATCAATGACATTATGGAGGAAGTATATCTCAAAGAAAAGAAAAAGTTTATAGGCATGCCTAGCTTCTCAGGTGTCTCCCATCTTCCCCATGGAGCCCCTGGCAGGTTCCAGAGTACTTCAGGTTCTGCACAGGATCTGTGCCTCTTGGTCATAATCTCGTGTCCATTTGTGGATCAAGGGTGACTGACTCCCTCCCAGGTGAGAGTTGTTTCTTTATACAGTTTTCATTTTTTTGTTTGGCAGGCCTCTTGAACCAGGTCAAACCACTATATGCACTTTCCCCAAGGGGTAAAAACTTCCACAGACTTCTTAGCTGCATAAGAGATTTGTATTAATTACCCCCAGTGCTGTAACTAGGCATAGTGGCGCCTAGGATGAGCAAGTATATTTGCATTCTCTACCATTTTTTTCATTTTTCTACCCAGAGGTGACACGTGGGGGGAGGAGAGAAGGGGAAATGTAAGGTCACATGCCCCTCCCCCCCAAGACTTTATAGTTGTGCTCCCCCCAACCCAACCCAGACAGGCTCGGTGGTCTGCTGAGGTGAGTCAGAGAGTGCAGGTGGTGTCTCTCTCTCTTTCCCCCCGCTCCCTCCCACAACCAAGCCCTTGCCACGGCTTTATTTGCACCCTGGGAAGCTGCCCTGGTTGCTCCATCCTGGTTATGGCTCTGATTATCCTTCAGTGATTTGAGTTCCTGCAGTGAGCCAGAAATGCAATCACTAGCTAGCCCATAAAGATACACATAACATTTATAAAGCTGATACAATTGTCTTTGACTATTCCATGTGTTCATAGTCTCTGTCATATCTTAGCATAATAGTCTTTGAATGTTCCATGCTTCCAGAGCATTGCATCAGTCACTATTTCCTTGAACTAAAATACTCCCTACTTATAGAATGGCCATTGCAGTTTGCAGGAAGCAAGGTGGGCTGCCATGATTTTTGGTTTTATGTGATAAACACCCCTGATTTAAAAAAAATCGAATCTGGCATTTATCCAGTAAACATGAGAAATGGTTACTTGTATCTAAGATCTTATCTTCGCAGAGTAGTATGTGGACTGCAAGGGTATGATTTCTAAAGTACGCTAATGTGGCACATTAATTGGTCCATGTAAACACTGCTGGTGTTCCCTAAAGTGTAGTAGTATTTGAAACAATGCTACCTTAAAGTGCACTAAAGAACATTACAAAGAGGTTACTCATTACAGTTTATACTTTACTTGTTACAATATATTCTAAGAGCCATAAATCTTATGATTTTTTTGGACCTCTACACAAAACTCAAAAGTTGCTAATAAAAAAAACGGGGAAAACAGAAGCTCTACAACTAATGCTAAATGTTTATAATTAGAGTGACTTGCAATTAAAAAAAAAAAGAGTGTCATACTCTTATACAAAAAGAAAAAAACTGTTACATGCAGTAGTAGGTTCGGCTGCATTATGACAACAATTGTTGTTAATAAATGGATTGTAAATGTCCTCCTCTTTTGTTTACTGGAAAATGTTAGTTCTTTAATAGTTTAGCTGCAATAATCAATAACACAATACTAAAGAATTGTAGTGAAAATATCTATCTGTGAACACAAATAGTTTTAAGATCTCCAGTGAGTGTTACTTGGTTTAGCAGAATTTTATATCCCCAGTGGTCTGTACCTGGAATACAGAGTATCTCTTTAATATACAACTTATGGCAGAAATTATTCAATGGGCCTGATCCTGAGCAATGGAAGTCAATAGTAGTTTAGCTTATTAATTGAAGGAGGATAAAGAGGTAGTTTTTCCTGTTTTTACTGCTTGATCCAGTAAACACAGAATCAGAATTTAAATTTTTTTTTTTTTTTTTGGTTGTCAGGATCTTGGGAGGGAAGATTGTTATGTGAGTGTAGAGAAATTGTACTGCAGTGTTTTGACAACATCATGAATTAAAATATATATATTTTAAAAGGATATATTAATTTAACATTTTTTCTTGTTTAAAGTAAATATATGTTTTGTTTAAAAAATTAACCTGTTTTAAAATTAAATTTTAAATTGTGGCAGCCTATGGTAAGGCATAAACATACTATAATCCATTAAACTCATTAAAATAAAAATAATAAAATGCTGAATCAATGAGGCCTCCTAAAATTTTAAAGATGTTAAAAGGGGCTGCATTTTTACCTATGTACAGAATTAAGAGGAATATCTTTAACTTTACAGAATCAGAGGAAGCATATTTAATTTTTCAGGTCAACTCAGGCTTTATAAATGGGTCACAATGTCATGAACTGTATTAAATGTCTATGTTATTTTCAGCCTTTACAGTTGAATGAATGATGGTATTTGCATTTTCACAAATGTGAATATTTTCAATTTTTGTTGTGCAGAAAAGTTTCTGCCTTAATTGTCTTTGATTTCAATTTAGAGAATATTTAGAGAATATTTTCTTAATTTGGATCAGTTTAGTGAAAGTTGAAAACCTGATTGGGAGTTGAAAAAGCTGGAAAGCTTGTTTTCCTCTTCTAACCTATGAAGAAAACCAGATGGGAGAGGATGAGATCTATTAATTCTAATCTCTTGAAGGACATGCAGTCAGATATTCAAAGGTATCTAGGTGTCTAAAGATGCCAATAGGCATCTAATGCTTTGGTACTCTTGAAAATCCTAGTTGGGGCCTATCTGCATCTTTAGGCATCTAAATACCTTTTAAAAATTTGTCCATAGTTACCAGAAACAATCTGTTAATTCACTAACTTTAGTTAATACTATCTTTATTTAATAAATAATTTTAAATGCAAAACATGTTATGATACATTTTAATTTTGTATGTATTCAGCACATTTAAGCATGTGTAATTTAACTAATAAAAACAATTTTGAAATGCTGTTGTACATTTTTATTGAATCCCAATTTTCATCCAAATGCAGCTTGACACAAATCCCAAATAAAAAATTATCATCTAGTAAATAAGAAATGCATTAGTCACCATTTCTGAATATTAAAAAAGTAAAAATTAAAACTCTGAATAAATGTCAATATTAAGACTATGAATAAATGTAAGAGAAACTATATAATTGCTTAAATGAATGTATATAGATGCATGATATCTTCCTGGTTACCAAAAAGAAGTGCCATATTTAGTGTAAAGACTATATTTGTTTGCAGATTAACATATTTAAATAGTTATACCAACCAATGAGAATGAAACTTTCTTTGGGGAAATAACTAAAGTACAAATACAAAACAAGTTTAAAAACAGTTATTTAAATTAATATTTCATGCTTGCTGATGTAAAACACTTTAATTTAAATCACACCATCTTGTTTGACAAACTGCTAACTTTTTGTAATATATCACAGCCAGACATATAGACAGACTGTAAACTCATTAGGACATGGACAGCCTTCTGTGTTTGTATAGTAGCAAGCATAATGGGACCCCAACCCTGGCTGGGGTCCTCAGGTGCTCCCAGAATCAAATAATAAAAATATTTTGCTGATAGTTATGCTAGCAGTACGAGAAATTAAAATAAGATCCTCGTAAAGAGTCAGCTGCCTTACAGTTATGCCCCTCCTATGGTTTTGTATAGATTTAAAGACATATTAGTAATTTCAAATTGAACTTTGTTTTACAGTGTTTTTTGAGTTGCCATTGCTGAGCAAAACACCCTCCTTGAAGTGGTCAGCGAGTCACACTGTTGTAGGTGTTTATACAGCACTAATCACTGTAGTATCCACTGTAGACATAAACACTGTTAGATACCTACCTGAGGAGACAGTTCCATTCCATGATTATACTTTAATGCTGGATTGAAAACATTTTTACAAAATAAGTAAATCCAGAAAAATGGTTTGTATTTAAACGTGGAAGAGGAATAGTTAATAATATTATGACTTAGCACTTGTATCCTGTTAAGACACAGATTCATTTATCTGGGACTGACTGTACTGAGTGCTTGAAGTTTTCCTTTGAACAGTGGCTCTTGCCATCATGCCCACTTTTACCAGAACAAATGAGCTGAGTGACTAAGGTCCAGGAATTGTGAGGCTTGGGGCCTTTACCGTTTTGCAAAACAGCCCTCTCTCTAGTGAACCAGGATTCTAATCTAGCAATTGCTATACGGTTGCAGTGGGGGAAATGGAGTAAGAATGAGTCAGCAAGTTCTTCCCCTTTGGTAAAATAACCTCAGTGCCAGAAATGCTTCAGAGTGAGTGCTGTTATGTTGTTTCAGAAGTGCGACGCCTGACAACATGGCCATGAGAATGGGGGAAAGTAGCTGCCCCACCAAAGGCAAGTCAAAGGCCGAAGATGGCTCTGGTCGGGTGATCACCATTGTCTTCCTGGCACTCCTTGTAGACCTGCTGGGATTCACTCTTATTTTGCCACTCCTTCCTTCAATCCTTGAGTATTACAGCAAGAATGATGTAAGTAAGAACTAAACTGTACTTGCTGAAAATACAGTCTGGGCATGAGGTGATCTGAAGAATGGGATGCAGAGGGAGGGGGAATGTGAGGGGCGTCCATTCCCCTGATACAACTCAAAAACTACATGCAGAATAAAACCCACCCACAAGTCTGGAGTGTATTTAGATTGTTCTTATGGATTTGATTGATTTGTTTTGCTCCAGCTAGTAAGACTTTCTCACCTTTGCCACTGAGTCGGGGTCAGGTGTCTATGTTTGGGAAAATCCAGAGATTACTGAGTGGCTACTTCTTGTGATTGTCCTGAATTTGCCCTCCATCTTGCTGTTCTTTTACTTACATGGCTGTGGCTGCCTGGTCTCCAGTGATGAGAGGTTTCCTCTAATGCACACACACCCATGTCTCTTAATCTGCCCTGAGAACAACTTTATCCTTTTTCCCTCTATTGGGTAGCAATGCAAATTCTGGGAGAAACTGAGGCACACACAAGCCTCATAGAAATATTACAAAAAGTTCCCATTTTGTCACCAACATATTCCTCATGCAAGTAAAATGTGAGGAGTTTGGGCTGAGCTGGTGGTCTGGTGCTTTGAATAGCAAAGTGTAAACCTTAGGTCTCCTTCCTAGTCCCAGTCCATTGCTCCCTGAGTTCTAGGAGGTGGCAAGGAGACTGAGAGCCTTGTGTTGTTCATCAGCATCCCCCCTGGTTAATTGAGTAACTTTAATGAGGAGCTGTGAAGCTCTTCATAGCCCCTTCCTCTTGGGTAGGAGGCTGGTGTTGGAGACACATGGTTTCTAGGGTGAGTGTGCAACATGGAGGACAAACAGGGAGAGTCTCAGGACTCTAACAGGAATGTAGAAGACCTGGCTAGGATGATATGAGTTTGTAACTCAAATCATGGCTCTGTTATGTATAAAATCCAGACTTAGCAAATGTAGGAGTTAGTGCCTAGCTCTGTAGCATTTATTCACCATCTTCTGCTCTGTGTTCCGGTCATATGTTTCTGTAGGGCATGATGGGGCAAATTTCTACCCTTGGTGTATGGTTGCTGAGGACTCTACCTGCCATGGAACCAGCCTAGCTCTGCTGTGTAGGGAGGGGCTAGATGCTAAGAGCCAGCACGTGGGCTTTGCATCCCATTCGTGCTTCAGAACCCAGCACTAGTCTGTGGGAGTCTGTCTGTGCCACCATGGAAGAGATTTTGAAAGAGACAGGATAGGTCAAGGGGAGGGTAAATGTATCTGGGACTACACTGACCCATCAGGCATATACCCCATACATACACTTGGGGAAGGAAGTTGTTTCAAGTGGCGTCTTTGGGATACAAAGCAATGCTACATTTTTGCAAATAAAGTCAGAGCCTGCAAGAGAGAATTTGTTCCCTAAGTAGGGTGACCAGATGTCCCAATTTTATAGGGACAGTCCTGATTTTTGGTTTTTTTTTTCCAATAGGCACCTATTACCCCCCACGTCCTGTCTCAGTTTTTGACACTTGCTGTCTGGTCAGCCTATCCCTAAGTGCCTTTAACTATGACATATGACTCTCCTTGTAGGATGGTTTCTATCTATCATTGCAGCATGGCGTGGACTGGTTTGCTGCAGTGTTTGGGGTACCTCTGGAGAGGAAGTACAACACTGTCTTGTTTGGAGGTATGAATGAACCTGCATTCAGTGTCATTTTCAGGTTATCTTCTATGGTAATGTTTTTATTTATGAACAACTTTTAAACATATGGCACCATTATTAAATTGGGGCTTCAATACCACAGTAAAAGATGCCCTAGAAGTACCCAAGAGAAGCAGATTATAAATATTTGGTAAATGGTAGTGCTTACATGGAACTGATAGCTCTGACTCGTCAGGCAAGCAGTTCAGCCTATTCCTCAGTAATGCTTCCTAGGCCAGGCCTGCTGTGCTTTACTACTTTAGTGCTGAGCTTCTCGGGAATGGAGGCAGATCACCAGTGGGTGTCGAGTGACTAGAGGCTTACCATTTATACCTCAGCCAGCAGCCACACTGTGGTATCTATGGAAGGGGCGTGGCAACTGTTCTGCAGAGTGCAGTACCATGTGTTGCCACCAGGGCACTTGTGTTGTGACTGAGTCTTCTCCAGCTCCTCTGTGAGTCATTGCAGGCAGCAAAGCAGTGAATCAAAGCCTCTGAAAGGCTAATTCAGATTAATAGTGAGCAAGGGAAGGTAAGAGACCTGTGTGTTGGGCCAGGTGTGTAAACAAGCAAGTTCACATTCTTGGCATAGGTTGTGGTTTAAACTGTACCATCTGCATTACACTACCCTTCACTGGTGCTTCACACTTCATACATCCAAGACACATAAGTGAAAATTTCAGGATTGTGGCTGAGAATGGGGATAACTGTTTTCTCCTGCCTTCTTCCTCCCTTCCCTCTATGAGACAGAGGTAGTGAAGAAGGGGCATACTTGTAGGCACACCAATGATTTTGGGCACCAGCCACCACAGCAAATGAGTAGCTGATGTTGGCAGCCATCTGTGGTGACCGCTGCTTATCATTGCAAATGTAATCATCTCTTTGTTACTTCATCCTTCCATTCTCCATCCTGCTTGTACCCACCTGTTGTCTCTTGTGTCTTACTTGGACGGTAAATCTCATCAGGATAGGAACCAACTTTATGTTATATGTTTGCACAGCACTTAGCATAATGGATTTGAAGCTCAGTTGCTCCTTTAATGCTAATAATAATAATAATAATAATAATAATTAATGTCCATTCAAATAAGAAAGAATCTTGCTGCCTTCACTTGTGAGCTAAAGCTGTAAGTGAGTGTATGGCTTTTGTTTTGTTTTTTGTTTAATTTTTGTACTTTTTTTGTTGTTGAACAACCACAAAGAAATTATGCTCCCCCAGATACCCAAATACTTAAGGTTAAATCCTGACTCCTTTAAAGTCAAGAGGAGTTTTACAGTTTTACCATTCAGTGGTGCAAAATTTAACCCATGGCCTCTGTGTGCATTTTCAACCTTGATAGGTGGTCTAAGTAAGACATATAAGCCAGCTCTCTCCTTTAAAGAAAAAAAAAACTATGACAACAAAGCATTTTCTTGGCAGTTTGTCACAAAGGGATTGCAGATTAATGAGGGCACTGAGTTAGAGATGGCAGGAGAGGAGAGGAGCCAAAGATCACAGGGACAGAACGTAGATTTCAAGAAACCTCTTCAGATATGTAGACTCACTGCCATTTATTTGAGAGTATCACATACCCCGATGTGTCTCACTGCTGCCTTTGATACCAAGGGGAGAAAATACAAGCTAATTAAATGTGACTGATCCAAGTTCAGTTAATCAATAAACTACTTAAAAGAATTGTGTGTTACACTGACTGGCTGTTAAATCCTATATTATCCTCTCTCCATGAGCAGAAAGTGTTTGCAGTCAGAGTTAGCAAATATCACAGAATTTGCATTTTACTGACACACCCTGTCCTTCCCCCATAAGTCCCATCTTGTTCTGGTTTGTCTGCATTTCCCTTTCCCTTGAAAACCCAGTTAAATTCAGTTAAAAAACAACTTAGCCATATTATTTTGGGGCTCTTTGCATTCCAAGGAGATAACTGCCGTTCATGGCCACAGTCTGACATTATAATTGTGTATCTTTTTATATGTGTTTGAGTTGTTGTTGTTGTTTTTTTTTAAGGGCCACAGTGAAGTGATAGGCCTTAAACAATTATGCTGCCTTTGTGTTTAAAACTAAGGCAGCATGTCTAATGAGTAAGTCTAATGATCAATCTTTTCCAGGTCTGATTGGCTCCGTCTTTTCCATCCTGCAGTTTTTTTCCTCTCCGCTCACGGGCGCTGCATCTGACTGCTTGGGGAGAAGGCCGATCATGTTGTTGACAGTGGTATGTCTGGCAGCCTGACTAGAATCAGCATAAATCAAATGTACAGAGGGAGGCCAGTGTGTTTAGTGCACAGCACTAGTCCTGACCATTGCTGCCTCCCCTGGCCAAGTCACTTGATCAAGCATGGGGGTCTAACATTAGGTACTTAGGGCCAGATTTTAAAAGGTATTTAGGTGCCTAAAGGTGCAGATAGGCACCTAGTGGGATTTTCAGAAGTGCTTATTTGTATCTTTTAGGCAACTCAGTACCACTGACATTCTGACGTGTAAGATCACACCACCTGTACAGGTGCCTACATGTAGATTTAGGTGGTTGGCTTTAGGCACTCAGTCTGAAAATGTTGGATTTAATCTTTTTGTCCCTGAGTTCTGCATCTGTATAATAGGGATAATAATATTATGTACTCCAGCCCCTTGTAAACTACCTTGGGATCTTTGATTGGGAAGCACTTGACAGAAGTGCAACATATTTTTTATTTATTGTATTAATGAACATTCACCAAACAGTTTCTCTCTTTGGTAGTTGTTATGAGTTTAAATTTAGGGCTCTGATTATAGGTATAATACAGTGCAAGTATGAACATGCATAAGGGATCTTGGCAACAAATTACATACTCAACCCATCATCCAATAAAGTCTTTGCAGATTAATACATTAAGCATGTGTGGGTTCAATTATTATTCAGCAAAACTGAAGGCTAAAATTGACTTTCAAATCAGTGGATTTTTTCTCTTTTTTTGTCTTAGAATTTTTCTGGGTTGCAGATTTTATTTAAACATTTCAATTATATTGGGAACCATTTTGTGGCTGTCTTGTAAGCAAAATGGAGAAAATTGTACAAAGATGTTCTAAACATCTTTCAGTGCATTAACAGGATAGATTTTGCATCAGACAAACTTCCTCCTAACATAACGTACAATAGTGGGATTGTGTGAAATGATTACAGATGGACTCTCCTTATTGGATTTTTACTGTCTGACATTCAGTGTAGTCCATGTCTGGTGAAATGCCAGTTTATTCAAGAAAGCATTTGTTGTTTCATGATTAATGGAGCAGACATTTATTTTGCTTTTCAAACATTAGTCTCGCTAGAAAACGATCCTAAAATGATGCTGATTTTACTGTATCATGTAAGAAAAATTTCCTCTTCTCTCTGCAGGTGGGGTTGATAGCATCATATGCACTCTGGGCTATTTCTAGGAGTTTTGGTATTTTTCTTCTCTCCAGAGTCCTAGGTGGAATAAGTAAAGGGAATGTCAGCCTGTCTACTGCTATAATTGCTGACCTGCACTCTCCAAAAGCTAGGAGCAAGGGCATGGTGAGTTACAAATGCTGGCAACAATAATATCAAGTGCTGATACAGTTCTTTTCATTTTCAAAGCGCTTTCCACACAATAATCCTCACTATACTCAGGGCCGGCGCATGCATTTAGGTGGCTTAGGCAATCGTCTAGGGCGCCAGCATTATTAGGGGGCGGCATTTTGCCGGACGGGGTGGCAGGCGGCTCTGGTGGAGCTGCCGCAGTCGTGCCTGCGGAGGGTCCACTGGTCCGTGGCTCCGATGGAGCTGCCGTAGTCGTGCCTGCGGATGGTCAGCTGCTTGCGCGGCTGCAGTCGACCTCCCGCAGGCACGACTGCGACAGCTCCACCGGAGCTGCGGGAGCAGCCGACCATCCGCAGGCAGGACTGCGGAGCCAGAGGACAAGCGTGCGGGGCGGCGAAATGGCCGTGCGCCTAGGACGCTCAAACCCCTAGCGCCGGTCCTGACTATAGTCCTGTGTGGTAGGTAAGCCAGTAGTACTATTCTTATTTTACAGATTGCAAATTTGAGGCAGAAAGAGTAAGAGGCTGTTCTCAGGCCCAAGCGGGATTCAGTTGCAAACAGGGTTAGAACTTTGGCTGTCCTGTTTCAGTCCTGTACTCAGACAGCAAGTGGTCAGGCCCTAGACTGATTTTTTTTAATGTCTCCTCTTAAAGACACTGGACTAAATTCTGTGCTAAGTTCCATTGAAGCCAGTGTGTGCACAGGGTATAAATCGGCACAGTATTTAGCCTCCTTCCTCCAGCATTATAGCCCTGTTCTGGTGCACTGTTTTAATGCTGAACTGGAGGGAAGACAGCTACCTAATGAGTCACCTTTACTATTTCCTGCACCATCATAGGTTTTTCTTAGACTCCACCAATCCTAATTCTGCCCTAGCCAACCCTGCTCACCTTTATCTAACTTGCATTGATAGGGCAGTAGCTAGGAATTGCAAAAGAACCATGAGGGATGAGAAACAACATCATTGCCACCAAGGTGGTACACATGATGCACTGACAGCATCCTACACTGAGCAGCTTTACAATCTAAAAACACATCCCGGGGCTTTATGATTTTAGACCCGCTTTGGGTGAATAAATCCTGAACTGAATGAGCACACGTTTCACCTTCTCCCCTCCCCTCCCTGGCCATTTTTTTCTCCACTTTCTTTATTTCAAAGGAGTAGTGGAAATTATTTCTGGGTGCCCCTTTACCATGCTGAAAAGTGTCATGGCCACTTATTGAATGGTAGTGCATTTTATTTTCTGCCCAGTCATGAAAGCTTCAGCTCTGTTGCAGTTATCTCTGCCTTGCCATTCATTGCTGTTTGCCACACACTTGCCCCTTCGCTCGAGGTGGATGTGGATTTTTTTTTTTGGCATGGATGTTTAGCAAGAGATAGAATAGCTTTAGAGCTGACTCTCTGAATTGGATCAAAAGGTGTTTAATTCCATTACCTGCATAATTGATCACGTTTGATGTTGTGTTAGCATTTGACACAACAATGTAGCTTCTATCAGAGTATGACCAACCTAACAGTTATCAAGTTTTACCAAAGGGGAAAAAAAAAATTCTTAGTCATGAACTTCTAGTTTACTGTATCTCAACAGGCAATGATTGGTGTTGCTTTCTCACTTGGATTTACCGTGGGTCCTATGATTGGAGCTTACCTTGCCATGGAAACAGGAAAAGGAGAAGTCTTCTATCTTCGGTCAGCTTTGCTTGCACTCATGTTTGCTGTTGCTGACTTAATTTTCATCTTCTTCCTGCTTCCGGAGACACTCCCCAAAGAAAAACGGGTAAAATATGCTGAGAGTGGCTCTGAAAATCCATATTTCCTATAGGCAAGGGCAGGACTTGAAAATTATTGACACAGTAGAAATGTATGGGGAGGGACAAACTCTCCAGAACCTGATGGCTAGGGATTTGGTTCAGTCCTTAGACCAGAAGTTAAACCCACCAAAATTGGTGATGACAGAAAGTAGCAATTGTGATTAGCAGTCATGTCCTAGGTACTGCAGTGCATCAAAAATGCTTAGATAGTTACCATTGAATTTCTGTTGGGTTTGCTAAACTTCAGATTCTTCAGCAACTGATGGGGCCACTAGACAAGCCCAAGAATACTGTGTCACCCTGAGCTGGCCCAATCTAATTTGAGAATTTCAGACAACAATATTCTAACTCAATCATGAAAATACAGTGAAATTTGTTTAAAACATGATTTCTCGCATTAGTCAAAGCAGGCCATAAATTGGTTGTTTAGTCTAAACTAATCCGGATTCAGCTGTCAGTAACAGTCTGGGAATCTTTTTCGAATTGTCTGTCAATATTCATAATGTCCTCATCATTGTAGTGCCTAAGCTCTGTATGAGATTAAAAATACCATGAATGCTCTACTTGGAGCAGGTAGGATGAAGATTTCTGTGTCTCACTCAGATGAACAAGAACTCCAGCTTTGAGTGCATTGTTAATTCTCCATTATTGCTGTGCCAACATCTGATAGACACTGGATCAAATTGTCAAAAGCACATAAATCCCATTTTCAGAAGTGATTTAGGGGCCTGAGTTCTGTAAAGTCTTATTGCAAGTTAGAAGTTTAAGGACCCAGTGTTTGGTTAAAGGGAATTAGGAGCCTAAAGGGGAGTTAGACATCTAGGTGTTTATGAAAATCCCACTATGTGTCTGTCTGTGTCTTTAGACACCTAAATACCTTCTGAAGATCTTCCCCCCCAAGTGCCTAAACCATTTCTAAAATGAGTCTTAGGCTTTCAAAAAACAATACCTTACTCTGTGGTATAGGTATAGTACTTTTGAAAATTTTACCCAGACTTAGTAATTAGTAATTCCTGCCTCATTTTTTGGCCCAGAAGAGGATTATTATAACTGGCAAGATGAGAAGTCAGCACTTATGGTCCCAGTTGTGTCCCAAATTTTTGGGTGCCCTAAGCAGCCGCGTATACCTGAGGACGGCCCTGAAACAGGTTCCTCTTTAAGCCCCTGGAGACAGAAACTTGTAGCATTGGACCAAATTCAGCCCTGGGTGTAAGTAGGTAAAACGCCATTGATTTTAGGGATTGCAGCAGGTCTTGATCAGTGTCATTGTCTCTGTCCCTCCCTCTAAGCAGCTCCCAGCCCTTTTAACATACCCTCCATTTACAAGGCACTTGTGGAATGGAGAACCCTCTGTCTCTATATTTGGGCATTTAGAATAGCACAGGGAAGTTTGCCTGTGCTATTCCAGACATGGCAAAAACTTTAGACCTTCCGTAAGTGATGCCAGCAGGGTGTGTCATGTGCAATGGCTGTTCCTTTATTCCCCCACTATGATTTTTTTTTATGGCTCTTTCATACATCATGTGGTCTGAAGTCCTAGCTAAGGACTTTGATGCTTTTTTCCTGTGTACTTTTGAAAAATCAGACTATTCCTTTTGTATGTTTATGGCAGTCTGTTAGGGCTATGGATGCTCTTTGTAGACAGAGATGGTGTGAGAGTTCATTAGCTCAGGTCTGGACAGGGCTTTGAAGATATAAAGTGCGTCCATATTATTATGCAGGGCTCTTCAATCCACTTTGTGGCTGCCTGTGCCTGCCTCATGAAATTTTGATTTAGTCCTGCCTTAATGTCTTAAAGAAACCACTCCATTTAGCAATGGTGATTTCACATATTTAATAGTTTTCTCTAATTCTCCCCACTTTGATTTTTAAATCCAAATCCTTTGATGGTGAGACAGTAATTGACTCCACAGAACAATCTATTGTGGGATCACAGAAGGCTGTGGCTAAGGTGAGGCATAAGCAGCAAGGGTAGATGAAGTCTTAAAAAGCAGAGATTCCCCTCAGTGAAAAATTAGCTGATAAAAAATACAGACCATATTAGCACAATGTTTCTAGAAAGGATTTTTTTCCCCTCCTGGTTTCCCAGTAGGTGTCAGTGGCTGGTTAAAAGGGCTGTAAATGCAAACAATAAAGCAGTCACTTATACGCTACACCTTGGGTTGTTTGTGTGATACAGTTCATGTATCCGATTGCACATGTTGCATGTATTTCAATAGCCCTAGGAGACCTGATCTTCGGGGCTTCTAGGTGCTAGTGTAATACAAACGAATAATAATATATGCCTTATAAATATGTAAGGCCAGTGGAGCCCCTCTGGACAACAGGGAAGTGAAGATTGGTGAATGGAACAGAGGCAAACTTGTCCATTCTTAATCACAAAACTAACAGGTAAAGTAAAAGAGGAGAAATGCTGTTATCTGCTGGTTATTTTTCTTTGGCCCCTGACATGTATCCTGGCTTCAGGGTGAAATGGGTGTAAGTTAATCAATAGCCAAAATCAGTCTAGAGGTGCTTGGGTTAAAATTGTGCACACCAACCCCTTGTTTGTATGTGTGTATCTGGTAGACATGCCATTAGCTGATTGCAGAGTTTGTGTATGCACCTGTGTATGGAGAACATTTGCTCATGCGGCCTATGCTGTCAAGTCTGGTTAGAGGTAAAACCTTGTATTCTGTTCTCTGTGAAAAGTTTGAGTATTTTTTGTTTTTTTGGTTTTTGTTAGAAATGTTCCACCTTTTGGCTACCAAGGGCCAGTTTTGAAGCACATTTACATGCATTCAGAACATTAGGATTGTTTGCAGTGGGTTGTGCAAACCTAATTCACCCTGCTCCAGTTCATACAAGTTAGCCACAGTTGTCTCTCTCTTCTTAGGTATCCTCCATGATGTGTGGATTTCAGGCAGGGAGTGACTTGCTTAGTCCGCTGGCTTTGTTTCAGTTCTCTGCAGTCACCAGAGGAAAGGACTCACCTTCGAGGGAGAGTAAGTGCTGCTTGTTTTTTCACATTATGTCATACGTGTTCCCTTGATGTGGCAATGATTTCTAAATACACTTTTTCTCCCTTTATTTTGACAATTTCAGAAGCAACTCCCCCCCCCCCCCCCCGATCTTTCAGACCCACGTTAACTATTTAAAAAATGGGAGTTGCAAGCTGCACTGGGTGTTGACCAGGGCTTTGTTATCTCCAAGGAATGGCTTTGAGGTTTTATGTCAGGGGTTTGGAGCCACTCTCCTTTCCATCGTTCCTTCTCTGTTCTGCGTGGGCAGTAGCTGCAGCTGTAGGTACATCACAGCAAATTAACTGACCTAAAGAGACAGAGCAAGCCGTGAGTTGGGTAACCTTGATTCCACAGTGCCAGGCTGGAAACCAGGAATGCCAGATCCTGAGGCATAAGTGCAGACTCAGTTGGCCTTGGAGCACCCATCGGAAAAAAATAGTGGGTGCTCAGCACCCACCAGCCACCGCTCTTCAGCCATACTGCCAAACAGCTATTTGGCAGCTCAGAGAGGGGGCTGGGAGAGAGCGGTGGGCAGAGGCCTCAGGGATGGGGTAGAGCAGGGGCAGGGAGGGGGTGTGGCAAGGGCAGGAAGAGGCAGGTGAGGGCAAGGCCTTGGGGGGAAGAGGCAGAGTAGGGGTGGAGTGTCCCTAGGAAAAAGCTAGAAGACAGCACTTATGTCCTGAGGCATTTTTCTCTAACTTCAGATGGAATTTTGATTTCAAACTTCCCCTCTCAAAGTTTGAGGATGTTCAGACACAGGGCTTTGGCTGGGCCTTTCTCTCAGTAAAGGTGTTTGGAATTTGCCGGTCATACCAGTGAGTTAATCTGTCCTTCCAACTACTGTTATGGTGCAAAGGAATATTATTAGACACGTGAAACACATCTTATTCTTAACTGTGCAGCATAAAACCATATAAACCATCTCCATCTGCTTCTGTAAAGCACAGGACACTTTCTTTTTCAAGGCCAGTTACAAACCACCTACACTCTATAATTGACCACTTCCACTAATGCTTGAGAGAGAGACCAACAACATTAGCATCCATATTGGTCCTATAAAACAAAGGTATTAAATTAAAGAAACCTGAGGGCTAAATGTTGGGGGTAGTGGAGGTAGAGTCTTTACCCATTGGCTTCCTTCCGGTAGGAAGAGAACCTTAATGATATGACTGAGTGTTCACTTCCTTGGAAGTTATTGCTCTTATTTTTCACTCTAATCCCTAAGGGCTGATCTACACTACCACTTAAATTGATGTAATTTATATGTTGCTCAGGGGTGTGAAAACAACACCCCCATGAGCAATGTAAGTTACATTGACTTAAAGCGGTGTCCACACAGTGCGATGTCGGTGGGAGGTGCTCTCCTGCTGACATAACTTCTGCCTCGTGCAGAGGTGGCGTAATTATGTCGATGGGGGAGCACTTTCTCATTGGCATAGCGCGTCTTCACCAGACATGCTACAGCAGTGCAGCTGCACTGATATAGCACGGTACTGTAGACTTGCCCTTATACTCTAGTCACAGAAATGGGGCCAGAGTCTAATCTGTGGTGTGTGGCATGTGGATATTTAATATGAGCATCGGAAATAAGTCCCTGACCTTTTTTATTTAAGTGGTACTGAATGTTGCTTTTGTTATCTTTTTTTTAAAATGGTACTTATGGTGTAGTGTCTCTTTCTCTCGCTTTTTTTTTATTTAGACCTTCAGAATCTCAAGGTCCTGGGCCTAGTTTATTTCCTTTATCTCTTCCTGTTTTCTGGTCTTGAATACACATTGAGTTTTCTCACCCATCAGCGATTCCAGTTCAACAGGTACAGTGTGCTTAGAAGAGATGTGCTGTGTACTCTCTAGTGTTTCTTTGTTCATTGTTTTCTCAAGAGACCCTCTTAGGGCTTGTAATTTTCAAGGGTGCCTTTTAATGATCGGCGTTAACATGCTAGAAGACTTCATTCTGTTACAAATGGATTTCTAATGCTCCAAGTTTTCTCTTTATAAGCCAGGAAGAATAACTGAAATACAGACACATCTATAAGGAAAGCAAATACTCTGAAATTATAATTAAAAATGTAAAGAAAAATTGATGTGCAGAGATGGAATCAAAACAAATGGAAAATGTATACTGAATTTGTGCTTAACTGACCTGGCTGTATTGATTCATGTAAAGCTACCCAAAGAGCTTTTCTGTGTCAGCATGTATCTTGAGGCTTAAATAAAGCAGAATAGATATAGGGTTTAGCTATGTGATTGTATTTGCTCAGCAGAATTCTGTGTTATATACAGTCTGCAAATCCTTATGTAATGCAACTTCTGGTTGGCTGAATTCCTTTAATCAAACCCTGTTGTACTCTTTCATATTATTATTCTCTTCTTGAAAGCAGTTTAATTGCTGGCTTGTAGAGAGAGTCCCAGCTTGAGCCCAGATCTTGTAGAATTTATTCCTGTGAGTAGTCTTTGTCCCTGGTTGGTTTTGTTTCTGGATATTCTTTCTATTCCTGTCTTTCTCTCATCATCATCATATGATTTACAAAGATCTTTGTATGTCACTGGAAGCCTTTTCCTTTGTGATAATCCTGCTGCTTCTGCACAATTCATTCATTGATATAATAACTATCCGCTGTTTGGATATGTCACTCTTATGACCATGATCATGACTGTGTTAGGACATCCTTGAATGAACTGGGGAGGAGGACAAGCTAGGTATCTAGGTAAGAGTTGATACAATCCAAATTCTTTGGTAGCCAATAGTGATGAGAGAGGACCAGCCCAGGAATTCTGTTTTGCCCAAACTTGTATCTTTTTAATTTAAAATTTGTCAGTGGTTTATTAAAGATGCTGTATTTTCTAGAGAGGAGGAACAGCATGGGCAATGGCAGTACAAGCTTCCCCATCAATGTACCGTTACCCTCACCTCAAGGGGCCACTGCCAGGGTTAATTGTTCAGTTTCCTTCTCCTCTCTGCTGAGGCTGCTGATGGGGGTGTTGGTTTCTAGGATGTGAAACACATTGTTCACTGGAAATCAACAACTCATTTCACATAGCTTACTGTCTGGTGGCTTTCTGGTGACCTATTTTGGTCAGTAATGTCCTGGAAAGCCTACCCTTGGGCTGCCCTGGGAATGCCTCAGATAGCAGCAGGCTAAAGTGAAGAGCTCTATATCTCTGAGCAATCCAATCTACCTTTATTTTGATTGGTGGTGGTGTCTAATGCTGTCTGAATGTTAAGACCCCATGTGGGCACCTAAAATATCGATCTCTTTCATTTGGGAAATAGTGATTTAGATCTAAGAGGAAGACTTTGTGTGTGAGTGGTAGCCGTGTATAATTTGTGCTTCCCCTCTCTGTCCAACCCCTTCTAGTATGCAGCAAGGCAAGATGTTTTTCTTTATTGGGATGACAATGGCTGTGATCCAGGGAGGCTACACTTGCCGAATCAGGCCAGGATGTGAAATCAAAGCCATAAAAAGGGTATATTCCTCTTTTAAACATATATTATTTGTATTTATTCCATTTCCTCTCGACTCTGACATGCTACTTTTTAATTAGTAAAGCAACCAGATGGCATTTTATGGCTGTAACTGTACTAGGGATTAAAATCTAAGGGATGGAGTGAGTTTTTTGACTTCATCAGTACTAAGTGACTTCTTTAGTCCATTTCCTAATGCTTCTAATTGAACGGGCATATTTTGTATGCCACATACATTGTAGTGACATTTTTCAAGCAGACAAAACATTAAAACATACAAATCATCTCCCACAGTACTGTAGCTTCTTTCCCTCTAATATATTATTTAAAATTTCTGTAATCTAAATTCATCATAGCTGCTGACACTTCCGAGAGTTAGCCCAGTTCTCACACAGGCTCAAGTCTATGTGATATGAGGAGTATATTTTCCAGTGATTTCTGGTGTGGTTTAGTGGTGGAACACAGGACTAAGAGGCAAGAACTCCTGAATTGTAATCCCATCTCTGACTGCCTTTCTGGCACTAGGGAAATCATTTTAAGGGATGCTGTAAATTTTGAACTCTAGTCAGTTTCCTTCAGTCATGGTTAACTCTAGTAACTCGGAGGTGAATCTGGGTCAGTGCTGAGGGTGTGGTTCCTCTTTAGCAGAGTGAAAACAGCAGTTCAGCTATGCTTGAATTGTAAAAATGTAAGAGAGTTGGGAAAAAATTAAAGCTCTTTTTTGTGAATCACATGGTGGAACTTGGCTCTGATATTGTGCTTTAAAATAGGAAGAGGGAAAGCACAACATGGGAGCAAAGATCTGCTGCACAGCAGGAAGAGGAGAATCTTGTCCTGTTTCTTTTTACCTTGGGGTGGTTGGTATTCTTTCAACTCTAAGGATCTTCTTCCCCTGCACAATGGCGACTAACCCTCCAGTTGATGAGGGGTGCATGTGGCACCCATCAGCACTACCAGGAGAAGGGGGACAAAATGCTCCTATTGCTCTATTCTACACAAGTTTCTTTCTCAGTTCTGCCAATCTTGTCTGGGCATTCTCTACCTTTGCATCATCAGTGATGCAATCTCCACTTCCCCAACACCTAACAGGAAATAAATCTTCCATGAGTAAAAACAACAGACCAATCTAGAGAGGGAAACTTGGCAACATGGGAACTGTCTCTTTAACTTAAATATATCCCCTCTCAGCAGCAGCAGCGCAGTGCCAAGAAAACTGGGATTAGGCTTTTATGATGCATATGGCTTTAGATGTAATAGAAACACACTCATTTTGCATATTTTTTTTTTTTAGGCTATAATGCTGTTGATTCCAGCTTTCTTGTTGATTGGATGGGCTGGTAATGTGACGGTGCTGAGTGCTGGACTGTTGCTCTATTCTTTCGGTGAGCTATTCAAATAGTTCCCAATAGGCATTGAAGCCTAAGCATGGCAAATCAACTTCATAGATTTCCTCACCCTGTTTAATAAAGATGTACTTCAGGCTTCATGGAATAGGCGATAAAAGTTGACTTTCTTGCTTATAAAACTTGGAAGGAATCACAGCTCTAGGTTATTCTAATGCTAATTGTATCCCTAGAAGTTGTCATGGTGATGTTTGTAAATGTCACCAGCACTCATCTTGTCTCAGCTGACTGGGGAGCATTTCAGATTCTTTTTCTCTCCCAGACCTAGAGACAACTTGTACATTAAATAAAAATACCCCAGCTTAGTAAAAGAGAGGCAGCTCTGCTTTTCAGAACTGTGACAACTGCTTTATTCATTACACTTTGGAGGCTGGGCAAAGGAGAGCTGCATAACTGTCTGTCAGAGCAGGAATGAGAAGTGCTGTATATAAACACTCTGATTTATGCTACAACATAGTCAAGCAAGGACTTAGTCAACAGTATAATTTTCTGCTCTCCTGCCTCACTAACCACAGGCGGGGAGGGGTAGGACAACTCAATCTGTCATTTATGAAGAAGTGTGCAGAAGTGTGTGTGCATGGACATATGTATGTTTAAAAGGAAGTAATTTTTGCAGATTTAGGCCTCCATTCAGGAAAACAGTTAAGCATCAGTTTAGGTCCGCCCCTATTTGGAAAAGCACATAAGTGCACGCTTGACTTCAGTGCGACTTAAGCACCTTAAATCTTTTCTTGGACAGGCACCATAAGATGTTTCCAAAAGAGTTAACATTAGTACAACAACAAGATATTCTCTTTTTTTGAGTGGCAGAGATACATTTTATAATCGGTACAAAATTTTAAATCCCTGAATTAAAAACAAAGGTTTCTTGTTTTAGGAAGAGTCTGTTTGACAGCTTGCTTGTCTAGGGACAAGTGTATGTAAAAAATTAACAAATCATTCAGACTCACTGGAGGATGCCAAGCTTCTGCCATCTGATTGTCCTTTCCTTGCTGGGAAGTATTTTGTATGCTACATCTCTTCCTTACTGGGAGAAACACGGCCTGTTTCAGCAAGAGGGCAGTTCTCATTGTTAGATCTTGACTGTTGTGTTTAGTTCGGGCTCTGTGAGCTAGCGTATTTTCTCTTTAGACTTGGTATCTGCATACTGCATTGTAGAACATATGGTTGCTTTTATTCACTTTATTCATAAGCACTGTACACTTATGTCTCTCAGGGGACTCTTCATGATTTCACATATGGCCATCTCACTGAGCATGTGATGTATGAAAGATTCCTTCTCCCACTACACCTGACAAGATGATAGAGATCTGGAAAACTACTAGTTAGCTGAATAGAATGTAACTGTGACCCTTATGCCCTTCCCTCTAGGGCTGTCAAGAAGAAAGGCTGTAATGTAAAACAGCTGCTGAATGCTCATAGCCTTTATGGCTGCAAGAGTTGTTTGTGTAGCTTGGCTTTGTTGGGGGTGTTTTTGTTATTAAACTGAATGAAACCTTATGATTCATTGTTGGTTTAATGCCCTAGGGCACGGCATTTTTCTGTGCAGTAGTAACCAGTGTGGCTGCATTTTTGGCTATAGCTATCCTTGCTGCTTTGGGCTCTCTGCTCATTAGTGCTATTCTAACCTACTCTTACATCTTTTCCAGCCGCTGCCATTGTTGTTCCCTGTTTGTCAGCAGTGGTGTCAGGCTATGGTAAGTGGCTCTTTACTTGTTGGAGGGGCAGCATTTGTCTGTACAAAGCTAACTTTAACTGAAACTGCAAATACAAAATCCAGTTCCACTTAACACCTGTTTACTGCTACAGCAATATGCATTTAGTGTTGGAACCTGGACTTTGAGAGCTGACATGGGGTTGCATGAGTTAGATTTATAACGTACCAAAAGCCTGTCCTCAGCTCTAAGTGCATTTGACAAGAGCTAAAAATACTGTCAATTAAAAGTAAAAGCATTAGCTAATCCAGGGGTCGGCAACCTTTCAGAAGTGATATGCCGAGTCTTCATTTATTCACTTTAATTTAAGGTTTCGCGTGCCAGTAATACATTTTAATATTTTTAGAAGGTCTCTCTCTATAAGTCTATATATTACATAACTAAACTATTGTTGTATTGTAAAATAAACAAGGTTTTCAAAATGTTTAAGAAGCTTCATTTAAAATTAAATTAAAATGTTGATCTTACGATGCCGGCCCACTCAGCCCGCTGCTGGTCTGGGGTTCTGTTCACCTAGGCCGGCAGTGGGCTGAGTGGGGCTGGCGACTGGGACACCAGAACCCCAGACCAGCAGCGGGCTGTGCGGGGCCAGCGGCCGGGACCCCAGACCAGCAGTGGGCTGAGCCGCTCAGCTCGCTGCCGCTCAGGGGTTCCATCTGCCGGCTCCTGCCAGCCAGGATCCCGGCTGCTGGACCCGCTCAGCCCGCTGCCGGCCTGGGGTCCCGGCCCTGCCCACATACAATGGGTACCTACCCTCTCCCTGGTTCTGGCCCATTCTCTTCCTCTCTCTGCACTGCGCTGAGGGTGGGAGCGCACTGAGCACAGGGTTGGGGTTGGCCAGGAGCTAGAATGAGGGAGGGGGCTCAGGAGGTTTGGGTGTGGGGCATTTACCTGGGCAGCTCCCATTTGGTGCAAGGGGTGCAGGTGCTCCCATTTGGTGCTCAAGGTGGGGGTGGAGATGTGGGGGGTGCATGGGGATGTGGTGGGGGTACAAGAGTCAGGGCAGAGGGTGGGGGGCATGTGAGAGGGAGTGCAGGTGTTGGGGGGGGCTGGGTATGTGTGGGGGTTCCAGAGTCAGGGCTGGGGTCGTGGTGGCGGTGGTGAAGGAGTCAAGCAGAGGGCTGGGTGTGTATGAGGGGGGTATAGGGCTCAGGGCAGGGGTCTGGGTGTGTGTGCGGGGCACAGGGCTCAGGGCACGGGCCTGGGGTATGTGCGGGGCTGCAGGGCTCAGGGCAGAGGGTGTGTGTGGGGGGGGGGTCAGGGCTCAGGGCAGAGGGCTGAGTGTGTGTGAAGGGGGGTCAGGACAGAGGCCTGGGGTGTGTGTGAGGGGGGTCGGGTCAGGGCAAGGGACTGGAGGGGATAAGCCCCTATTCCAACCCCAACCCCAGGCCCTGCCCCCGCTTCTTCTCTGCTTCCGCTGGAAGCCGCAAGCATGCTGACTCAGCTCCTTCCCAACTCCCTCCCTTGCAAGGGCCATCAGCTGATCTGCCAGCAGGGAGCAAGGGAGGGAGAGGCGGAGGAGGGGCAGGAACCCAGCACACTACAGGAAGAGGCAGGGGAGCCAGCAGGACCAGGCTTCTGCCCCTTGCCCCCTTCCCCCGCGGGGTGGGGGGGCAGGGGAGTGGAGGGCGGAGAAGAGCGGGCCGGGCCGGGCAGGATTTTTAATGGCACACTGCTGCCTGCCGGGACTCCTTGACACGCATGCCATAGGTTGCCGACCCCTGAGCTAATCCATCCCCACAAGCCATACTGCTTTCATCTACTCAAAGTGACAAAGGCATGAATAGCAGCAGCAAGGTTACAAACTCCTGGTGGGGAGGCGGAGGAGCCTTTCTAGACACTGATGCTCTATGACAATTGCAGCTGAGGATTCAACAGTCTGGGTACCCTCAAATGCAGTAACAAGTGGGACAATCAAGTAAGGAAGACTCCATATCTTCTGGCTGCTTCCTTCAACCTGCCAGCATTGTCTTGGTCTTATCAGGCTTGAACATCAGCTAGCTAGCTGTCATCCATGCCCTGTTCCCTCTCGGACACTGGTGCAGGTGTTTGACAGCCCTGGTTTGGTCAGGTGAGATAGAGATACAAACCTAGCTATCAAATGGCATGCTGGAAGTGCCTCTGCCCGTACCACCCTGCAGGCCCCACGTACTCATTGCATAGAGAGGATACTAGATGGAACACTATGGAACGCCATATGGCAGAACCCTCAAGCAGGAAGAGAAAATGCCCAACACTGGGAACTCTGGAAACAGTCCTCAAGGAAGGAACAAGGTCACCTGAGAGCAAGTCGTGAGCAGTGCTGTCAGATCTAACACTCCTGGCATCTTCATCCACTGCAAGGAGATCATCTACCAACATCACTATTGCAGTCTCTTCTGAGTACCCAGGCTTGTGCCCAAACTGATAGGGTTAAAGAAATCTGAGGCATCTAGGTTCCCGCAGAGTTCACTCACCACCACA
Organism: Chelonoidis abingdonii; assembly: GCF_003597395.2. Classification (NCBI taxonomy): domain Eukaryota; kingdom Metazoa; phylum Chordata; order Testudines; family Testudinidae; genus Chelonoidis; species Chelonoidis abingdonii. The sequence goes on from NC_133773.1 coordinate 126,045,228, forward strand.
TTCTCTCTAATCCTAACCCAAAATAGAAGATCAGGAAGAGGACAATTGATTGTTGTTTTCTTGAACTAAGGCTGCACAAAAGCCTCCTTAAGGAGGGCAGGTTGCTGATCTCTCTAAAGAGAAGCACTGACCATCTCTGTTAGCAGTGGAACCAGTTCTTTCACACTGGTTTGATCAGCAAGGAAAAACCTGGGTCCAAAGCAGTGGTTGTTACATAATATCCTTGCACAAAATACACAGAGAAACCATAGCTGCTGTATCATGCACTGAAGACTGACCCCTTTGTTTCATTACAACCTCCAGTATTAGTAATGGTTGCTTAGGGATAATAAGAAGACAGAAAATGCTGTTTCTTATTATAACTTGACTTGATGCTGTTTATACTCATATCTGTGTATCTACATATTGACATGTGCATGTATCATTAACCTTTCTTTTTAAAACCTATAGTTTCTCTACCTAACTCTGGTCAAATCAAAGAAGATGTAAAAATTCATTCTCTAACGAGCACGTGAAGCCCTCCTGCAATTCAGTGAAGAGCAGTATTTGCACAGAGAACCTCACAGAAGCTATGTAATGCTGTTTTGGCATTGAGCTGCAGCATGTGAAAGCTGATGAACAAGCACTCACAGCAAGCGCTATTAATTATATTTTCCCAACGAAGAAGTCATGTTCAGCAACCATTGTCACCTCCTCAGTGGAGAGGAAAAACTACTAAGGAAGCAGAGTGCTTAGTGGATGGGGAGTGAGTGAGCTGTGAGTGGTATAAAACAGCAAATCTGACATGCACAGAAACCAGGATTCAAGTGCAGAGGGGGAAAAAAAGGGTCTTGTTCAAAGAACTAACTAATTGGTGCAGCACTTTTCCTTGCACAGGCTCAGCCAGTCAGAAGGGAACAGTAATGGGAATTCTGAGGAGCCTGGGGGCCCTAGCAAGAGCTCTGGGACCAATCTTGTCAGCAGCAGGTAAGCGGTGCACACTCCTCCACCACCCTGGCAATATAAAATGTAATTCTTTGGCTCCTTCAGCCTGGCGACCATTAGGAAGTTCCAGGGAAGGGACCATAGAGAGAAACAGGTGGGACGTGGCAACGGGAATGTAGACATGATTGAGTAGTAAATTGCATGTCTTTGCCGAACATTCCTAACTGTTGCAAGTTAAGAGACAAGTTATACCCTCCTGGGGGGTCTCCCACTGACTTCAACAGGAATTGCTCACACATGGGTCAAGGTACTCAAGATGGACTTTTAACGTCACTGCTGACCGGAGCTGCCAGGATCCCCTTTCGACCGGACATTCCGGTTGAAAAACCAGATGCCTGGCCACCCTAAGCTCAGCTGACTAAAGGTCGGGCTGTGTAGTGCAGACACTTGAGGTGGAACCTGGGATCTGAAACCCAATGGAGGGAGAGGGTTGTAGGGTTCCCGTATTTCAGGTTCCCAAAAAGCAACCCAGACGTATGGTAACCTTAGTCGCAGAGCCCTGGGTCCTGCCCGAGCAAGACTGTCAACACTGCTACTCCTAGCCCCACCCAGCAAGCTGCATGAGCCAGAGTCAGTTGAGCTGTGGTTTGAGTCTTGCTGCTGTGGATTTTTTTGTTTCTTTGCTTACAGCTGCAGTGTCAATGTCCTGGGAGGTCTAACAGGCCCAGAGTAGGAGGGAGAGGCGCGTTGGGTCTAAGCCTGGCTCCGCCAGATTCCGCCCATCCAGTGTTTAAATGCACAGAAAAGTTTTTTTATGTGAAGTATGTCCCGAGGCCTTTTAGTAGGTTGCAGAACTGAACCCTGCGCTGTAGTTGATCTAGCAAAGTAAACCAGGGATTAAGCCCTGGAGTCAGAAACAGACTTGCGCACCCAAGTGTAAGTCTCAGTTTTAGGCTCCACTGTGATTCACAAAACTGCTGTTGCACCTTGTAGGCACCTAAGTTTGTGCAGTAAAAAGTTCCATCGGTGCTTGTATTTTTGCTGCTGGGCCTGCACAATCACTGCTTCCTTCTAGGCATAGACTGGGGCCACATCTGGGAATAGAAATTATATGGTGGGCCATGAATGCTCAAAAAATTGGGGCTGGGGTGTGAGCGCTGGCTGGGGGTATGGGCTCTGGGATGGGGCCAGAAATGAGGAGTTCAGGGTGCAGGAGGGGGGGCTCCAGGCTGGCGGGTGGTGAGGGCTCTGGCTGGGGTGCAGGCTCTAGGGCTGGGGCTGGGGATGAGGGGTTTGGGGTGCAGGCGGGTGCTTTGGGCTGGGATCAAGAGGTTCAGAGGACGGGAGGAGGATCAGGGCTGGGATGTAGGGGAGAGGCTCAGGGGTGCAGGCTCTGGGCGGAACTTACCTCAAATGGCTCACTGAAGCAGCCGCATGTCCCTTCTCCGGCTCCTATGTGGAGGCGTGCCCTGTCCGCAGGCACAGCCCCTCCAGCTTCGATTGGCTGCGGTTTCTGGCCAATGCAAGCTGCGGGGGGCAGTGCTTGGGGTGGAGGCAGCGTGCAGTCCCCTGGCTGCCCCTACGCATAGGAGCCGGATGGGGACCCTGCTGCTGTTTCCGGGACCTGGGTGGAGTGGCTCCTGCCCCTGCTTCCCAGCTGGAGTGCCAGAGCTGGGCAAGCCCCCGACTCCACTTCCCAATGGGAGCTCAGGGGCTGGATTAAACCAGCTGGCAGGCCAGATCCAGCCCACAGGCGATAGTTTGCCCATCCCTGGCCTAGCACCTGCCTAAGCCCCAGAGCCAGTCAGGCATTGGCTACGTGTTCCTCTGCCTAACACTGACAAGGTCAAGTTGAGTAGGTGTTCTCTGAGCAGGAGCCTTCGCATGAATCAGCCAGGGAAGGTGGGGAGTAGGCAGGCTATCCTCATAACATTTAGCTCATCTGGGATGTTGGAGAACTCCTACTAGTTCAATTCCCCCTTTTACTTGCTTTGAACAGGGCTCTGCCACCTCTCAGGTGAGTGCTCTAACCACTGGGCTATGAGATTGTCTGATACAGGTCTCCCTCACCCTTGCCTGTTGAAGCCGTTGCACTGTGGATAAATAATTACATTAATTGAGCATGCAAGAGAGAGCGAGCATGCAAGCGTAAGAATGATTATGTTGCCTCAGGGTCCTTCAGGCTCCGGCTTCTTTTATTATATGTGCACAGTGGGACTGCTACCAGTTGTTCTGTACCGTCTACTGCCAGAGTAAACTGGCAATGAAATGACGGTTATCTCTCCCTCTCTGTACTGTCCGCTGCTATCATGAGTGCCCCTGGCTGAAATCGGCCGGGGGCGCGACGCAAAAGCAAAATTGGGATTGACTCACTTGGGACTGAGTCAGTACCTCCCTTATGTTTTCTAACAATAGAGTCAGTCCTGCCTAGTATAAGGGACTAGTGTATTAGAGGACCAGTGTACCAGAGCACAGCAGCTCCGTGTCAGTATTCACAGGGGGTGCCCCTGCAACAACCCCACCCGTTGCTTCCCTCCTCCCCCAACCTTCCTGGGCTACCGTGGCAGTGTCCCCCCCCCTTTGTGTCATGAAGTTATAAAGAATGCAGGAATAAGAAACAGAGACTTGTTAGTGAGATAAAATGAGGGGGAGGCAGCCTCCCGGGGCTATGACAGTCCAGGCAGTACAGAATCTTTTCTTTACACAGGAAAGGGAGGGGGCTGATGAAGCTCAGCCCCCAGTTGCTATGATGAAGACAGTTACCAGCCGTTCTGTACCATCTACTGGGAGTAACTGGGAGTCATTCCCATTTTTACCCAGGCGCCCCCGGCCAGCCTCACCTGAGGCCAGCCAGGAGCACTCACGGGCTGATGGCGACGACGGATATCAGTCATATTGTACCGTCTACCACCGGGGAGGGGGAGAGGAGCGGATAGTGCTCTTCACTGCTGCAGCATCGCGTCTACCAGCAGCATTCAGTACACATAGGGTGACATTGAAAGAAGTCAAGAAATGATTTCTTTCCCTTTTCTTTCACGTGGTGGTGGGGGGGAAAGAAACTGAGGAGCTATTCCCTGAACCACGCCAGACACTGTGTTTGAACCTACAGACATTGGGAGCTCAGCCAAGAATGCAAATACTTTTCAGAGACTGCTGTGGACTGTGGGATAGCTGGAGTCCTCAGTACCCCCTCCATCCATGAGCGTCCATTTGAGTCTCTGGCTTCCCGTTACGCTTGTCACGCAGCGCTGTGTATCCTGGAGATTTTTTTTCAAACGCTTTGGCATTTCGTGTTCTGTAATGGAGCTCTGATACAACAGATTTGTCTCCCCATACAGCGATCAGATCTAGTATCTCCCGTACGGTCCATGCTGGAGCTCTTTTTGGATTTGAGACTGCATCGCCACCCGTGCTGATCAGAGCTCCACGCTGGGCAAACAGGAAATGTAATTCAAAAGTTCGCGGGGCTTTTCCTGTTTACCTGCCCGCTGCATCCGAGTTCAGATTGCTGTCCAAAGCGGTCAGTGGTGCACTGTGGGATACCGCCCGGAGGCCAATAACGTCGATTTCCGTCCACACTAACCGTAATCCGATATGTTAATATCGAATTTAGCGCTACTCCTCTCGTCGGGGAGGAGTACAGAAATTGATTTAAAGAGCCCTTTATATCGATATAAAGGGCGTTGTAGTGTGGACGGGTACAGCATTAAATCGATTTAACGCACTTTAAATCGATTTAAACCTGTAGTGTAGACCAGGCCTGAGAATCACTAACAGGCATAGACACCTAGGTCCCTCAGAGGGGTGGAGTTTAGCTTCTCCGCCTCCCCAATCAGCATCTCCTACTGGCTAGCTTAGGCAGCTCCCTACATGGCATGCTGGTGCAAGCGAATCATAGGCTGTAGTGCCTGTCTCTTCCCGGTCATTGTACAGGGGGCCTGAGGGCCTAACTCAGCTTTGTGGAATGACGTGTGATTTTCTACCTGCCTCAACTTTAGGCCTTGTGACATTTAATACTTAGTCCTTCCATGAGTGCCAGGGAATGGCCTGTCGAGGGCTAAAAGAATAAGATATGGAAAAGCAGTGACGCCACAAGATATTGATTACTGTAAGTAATTAGGCTGGTACTTGACTAAGAAAGCATCCTGTGTAGAGCACCTAGGTTGACAGCAGCACTTAGCAAGTAGCAGACAGGCTAATTATTTGAATAGTACGGCTCCAAATTTCTTAAGTGTCTCAACTGTGTACTTCCATTTTCTTCAACCGAGAAACATTGTGTTATATCTGTCAAAGCCCGAAGGGAAGAGCTGAGATGTGACTGGGGCAAGGATAGCAGTGCTAGGCTCCTAATCAGGCAGTTTTCACCCCCTCCTGCCATGTTCAGGTTCTACCTTGGGAGAGTAGGGAGGAGGAAATCAGTCAGTTCTGGCTAGATCCATATTTACCATTTGATACCAGGAAGGTGGAAGATTTAATACGTACTTGATCTCAGCTTAAAACGTAGGTAGTATTGTAAAGGCTTGAAGTGGAGGCACGTGAGGGTCGGTTGCTATGGCAAGAAGGGGATAGCAGAAACAAGTGGTGGAGGATGGGATTCGGATGCAGATACAAATATGGACTCTGTATAGTGAAGGGAAGAAATGAGTTGAGTTTAGGAGCAGATGCTCATTAGGAAGAAGCTGACAGCAGCAGTCTGCACTTGTGGATCCTGCTTCTCTCACATGGGCCCCCTGCTCCTGCCGTTGCCGTCATTCTGCACCCCTCTCACGCTCTTGCTGATGTGTTCCTTCTGGCTCTGTGCTGCTGGCTGTCTGCCAGCCCCAAGTCCTGCTAAGTGCAGCAGGAATGGCGGCAGCTCCGACTGTTTGGGACTGAGTAAACTAATGGGCTTCCAGTGAAATCTAAACAAGGCAAAGTAAGGGCGGGTGGGTACCGTAACAGTAGAACAATTGTCTGTGGCTGTAGAAAGTGAAAAGAATCTACCTAATTTTAAAACTTACCTTTTGAAAATCATTGTTTGTCTAGCTAGTGTAATGTAGGTACATAAGAACGACCACCCAGGGTCAGACCATCTAGCCCAATCGTCCGACAGTGGCCAGTACAGTGTGTACAGAACACGGCAGTTGAAATGATCCATCCCTGTCTTTCCCTCCAGGTTCCTGCCAGTCAGAGGTTTAGGGTTGCCCTAAGCATGGGGTTGCATCTGTGACCATCTTGTGCATTGATGAACCTATCCTCCATGAACTTATCTAACTCTGTTTTGGCCAAAAGTATAACTGGGTTCATCACAGCATTCCATGGCAGTGAGTTCCACAGGTTAATTTAATAATAAGGGGACTACTTTCAGCCAGGGTGTTAGCCAGATGCTACTTACAGCCACTCTTTGGTCATGGGGAAGGAATCATAGGTGCAAATCCAAATAGTTACACCTCTAATTACCTATAACATGCAACTACTCAAATTTGTACCAAGGCTGCCCAGGAAGTCACTTTGAAAAACCTTGGTAATGTGTACAATGAAGGTAGCCTCCTAAGAACTAAATATCTTATTTCTTTTGCAGTTTATTGGCTGGCAGGAGCTGAGGTTTGCTTCACTGTTTGTGCAGTTTTGTTCCTGCTTCCCCTCATTCTTCTTGGTTACATAAAGCAGCAAACAAAGGAGGAATAATCAAAGAGAGGAGCAACATTATGACTAGTACAGAACTACTCATTTTCCAAGGGCCTGCTAAAGTGGTGGAGAGTCAGCTGTCAAGAAGCGATTTAAAATGGAACAATACTGTGTTTTGAGTTACTGGAAGGCCAACTCAAATTCCACTTGCCAGTATACACACCATTGTCACAAAATTGTTTTTTCTTACACACAGCCAATCCTCAAGGAGATGGAAACCCAGCTACAGTTATTCTCTCCAGCATTGCCTCTCAGTTTGACTAGCGTTGAGATCAGAAGTATCTGATTCAAGTGTGTGTCATTCAGCAAGTTGTATTCCTGCTACATAAAATGGTGACATCATACCAGCTACATGGGCAGAAAAAGATTGAATTCAACAAACTCAGACTCACTCCACAACAGAATTTCATGCTTAAATTACCTACAGTTCCCAACCAGATGCTATATGTAAAATGCCATCATTTCTCAGAATCATGTGCACAGTATGGTTTTTGCATATCCTTCCTGTGCCCATTTCATTTTAATCACTGGCTGCTCTTAGAGAATATGGATTAGCAGAGTTTTCAGGCACCTACATAGTGGAGAACTTGATCAAGACCCAGCCACCTCAATTGGTTCATGGTGAGACAATATAACCCCTCCCCCATTTTGTGATCATATTGAGATTATTTTGTATACCCTTTGCACAGCCTCCCTCAGTTAGTGGAATTTGTTAGGGGCAGGTCTCTTTGGTAAAATTTATATCTAGTGCCTTAAGCTGGTGGGTTTTTTTTTTTTTTTTGGGTGGAGGTTGGTACCCTGAGTTTTGTATGACCTGTGAGAAAGCCTTCTATCAATCTTGACTCCATTTATGATCCCTTGGCAGAACAGTAGGAATAAACAAGTGACCTAACTGTTATATACACCTCTATCCCACTATAACACGACCCAATATAACACTGGTTCACATATAACGCGGTAGCAGCGGGGCTCTGGCGGTGCTTTAAAGGGTCTGGGGCTCTGGCTGCTGCAGGGAGCCCCGGGCCCTGCTGCTGCTACCCCAGGGCTCGGGCTCCCCACAGCGGCCGGAGTCCAGAGCTCTTTAAATCATCGCTGCAGCCCTGCCACCGCTACCCCAATATAACAGCATTTCACTTATACCACAGTAAGAATTTTTGGCTCCCAGTGTCCACGTTATATCGGGGTAGCGGTGTCCAAATAGTTGGAAAAGTGTTTTAGCTACATTTTATACTCCTAATATTTTGTTTAACAGGTTTTTTCAATACTGAGTGTTTATCAAATATTTGTATTTTGCACTACAAACAGTTAATTGCAAACTGGTCTACTGCAGTGAGTGGGGTTAGTAAGATGCCCTGTAATAACATGCATATTTTCAGATTGTCCTTTTGTTAGTCAATCATTGGCCTACATAAAGCTCTAGCTGACTGCACTTCTGCTTAGGAATGCGGGGCGGGGGGCCTTTAATAAAGGAGCAGTGAGACCATTTTGTTTTGGTCCATGTCTTCTTAATAAACAGGTCATAGTCTGTCACTTAGGTGACCTCAAAAGGTTTAATTAGGGCTTGTTTCTACTGCAAAATTATACTCTTTGACCTCTATTGTAAAGAACCTGAGTAACTGGCACATGAGCTTCCATGTTATAATGAGCAGCATCTTTGTTCAAATGAGGAAAAACTTTGCAGTATAGACCAACCCTATCCATTTAGAAAAGTAAGCAGAGGTTCAAAAAGTTTGTCTGCCTCCCATCTTGGTTTCTCCATGTGCCCGTCTCTCAATCCTTGCAATCAGAGCCATCCACTAATAGTTCTTTGTCATCTGCTTGTCTTGCACTGCAGAGAATTTTTTTTTTTTTTAAAACACTCCTAGGGAGATGGGATCAATGATAAAAAAGAGCCCTAATGGATCACTCTGTCCAAGTACAATCACTTCAGAGGTGGTTTCCTAACCCTACTTACCCATCGGATACCTTAGTCTTTCTTACCATATATCCTAGGCTCCCAAAGGGTTTAACAAAAACTGTGATCTTAAAATATGAAGGCAATGAAGGTTTCCGTGTGTCTGAGGTTCACAGATGAGCCTAGCATACACTCTACCTCAGAAGTCTACTGTCGGGCTTAAGGAGCTGTGAAGAAGCTCACTCCTAAGGATATCAAAGTAGAAATGCCTGGGTGGAGGTGGTGTACTTATTTGTACCATAAAGATTTGGGTCTGTTAGGCTCTTGTTTCACCTCACCCTCATAAATGACTCCTGGGAAGAGTGGGATTGCTTCCAGCATGGGAGTGGGACAGTAAAGACCTAATTCTGTATCAGTGGAATAGTTTCTACTCTCTCTTGCACGTCACTGTGCAGTCTGCTTGGCTTTAACACATATTAGTGAAAAACATTATGGTAGACAGTTGATCTCCCTGTAATTAACATAACACATGTATCTTTCATTGTGAAGGAAACTGAAGCACTTTAGAAGGATCCCTGGACTACAGCCACGACGGAGAAAACTGCCAGCTAGTCTACTTCCTTAGCACTACACAACCATTTTTAGTAGGGGAATGTGAAGACTAGCTTGGCCAGTGGAAGGAAGGGAAAATGTAGATTGTTACCCAAATTCTCACTTGGGTAACACAGCACAACTAACATTCCTACTCATTAGAAGTGTTATGGAAATATTGACTACCATAAGCAGTGAAGGCCAGTCTTTCTTTAATAAAAGTATCTTCAGAAACACACTGCCTTGTAGCAGAGCACTGGTTCAATAGTTTCAGAGGAAAGAGTGCCACCTACACTACAACCTAACACATCTGAGTTTTCCTCAACTGTCTCCCATCCAAGACCTGACAGTGCTTAGCTTGACTTCTGACAAGATCATAGTCTGACATAGTACTATTGGAGACATAAAACTTGAACCTGTAAATGAATAATATGTGAACCCAAACCTATATAATAAAGACCTCAAACACTTTGCACCGGCTCAAGGAATAGAATTTTGGGTAGGTTTTACACTCTTACGTAATACAGGAAACCAAAGTAATCCAGAGAGTTCATATAAGTGTTTTAAGACTCACTTCTATTAAATGTCTCAATTTGAGCCTTTTTTATCATTTCCTATTATGCAGGTTTTATTCTTTTTTTTTTTTTTTTTTTTTTAAAACAGCCACGGAAAAAAGTTTCTGCAGCTTCTCGTTTGTCCCAAAATTTGATTTTGTATTCCTAGAGCCTTGGTTAAAGACAGAATTAGTGACTCACTAAAATAGTATTCCAGGTAAAGCCTAAAGAATGATTGATAGAGGCAGAGCATTTTCCCCCTGCCTTGGAAATAAACAAATTCTAAAGGATATGAGGTTATTATGTTGCTTGTGAATCTCCTCAGGAAATAGAAAATGTAAATTTACAAGAGTGAAAAGCAGCTGTGCCCTCCCCATGGTATTTCAGCAAACTGTGCCATTTGTTCAGAGATTTCAAACCTCTAAACTACTGCATATAGCCTGAGCGTGAACTTAATGAACCAAACAGTGATCCCCTGTTTAATGAATTAGACTTCAAATTAGAATTCTTAGCTTTTTCACTTGAGCACATATTCCACCCTAGCTTTATCACTTTTAAGGACGTCAGTTTAATGAACAAGGTTAATCTAGTAGGTTGTTAGAGAAGGCAGAATTATGTCAACCTGGAAGTGACTAGTGATCCTTCTGTTGCTCTCTCAGCTACAGCAAATCCTACAGAGGACACTGACTGCAACATGAAGGCGGCTTTTTGTATTCTGTCTACATGTTCCCTCAATTAAAGTTCAGACACTGATCCCTTTTAATGCCTGTCTCTGCTGCTTACTGTTACCTGCCCCATTCAGGGTCTCTGGCCAGAACATTAGACATCACAGTCAGGTCTGGAACTTTAACAGCAACCAATCAGTTTACTATAAACAAAATCCTAGGTACTTTTCTCAAGAAATTGTTTTTACCCATTAAATTAAAATGGTTTGGGCACTATTCCCTAAGAGATTCTGGAAACTAAATCTGTACAACAGCTTTCAAAACAGAGGGAAAAAACCTTATTCTTTTAAAGAAGAATTTTATTTGTGAGTAAAACTTAATGATACAAGAAAGAAAAATACATGACTGTTTTCCCCCCCACCGTGTGTAACCATACCGTACACAGCTAGATTTCATAGTGTAATACAAAGAATTGAAAGAACAAACTACAAAATTAGAATCAAAATCATTGCATATATGGTCAAAGATAAAAGGGAGGACTCCATTATTAACTGAAACATGTAGCAATGGCTTCGTAATATAATTATGACCCTGGCAATAAAACACAATTTAGCAAAGTAAGATAAGTACTGTAGGCTCCCTAGTATACAGAGGCCATAGAAGGTTAGACTATAAGCTCAAAGCCATTAGCGCCATGCAGTCCTTACTAGATGTCATTGTTTAGGTGTCACTCTTAAGCAGTGATTTGCTGTTGCATCTAGTTCCAAAAGAGAAGTCAGATTTCTGGTGTGTTAATTACTGCCACTAAACCTTTTCCTCCTCACCTGACAGTGCTATGATCATATCTTGTAAATTTGTTTTCCTTTTACCACTTGAATTTGGTCCAAGTTTTCAACGCATCTGAGGCCTAATATAGGCTTTATTTTTGCACTATAGCTGAACCTGTTCTACTACTCAATGCCTTCACCCTGCACAAATCGCAAGGGATTCACTATTTTTCTCACTATAAAACAGGTATTTTATGTAATCTTATATGATACATCCATTACTGAACTTCATTTTAGTTTAGTCATTGCATGTAAGCCAATCTTTTTCCCCCAAGGAGAAATCTTTGAATGTTTTCTGCTGTTACAAATAGAAATGTGTCATTTTGAACACTCACATTTGGAGCATCTTGGTTTATAGCTGGGGTGAATTCATTAAGGTTTCTGGAAAGTTCACGTTGGTAACAAATGAAGATGTTTTGGCTTTCAAAAAGATAATTTGAAGGTGGATCTCTGTGTGTGCTCAATGAAGAGAGAGAATCGTGATCGTAACTAGAAGAGGATAGCAAATAAAAGGCGAAAGTGATTTTCCCGACTTTGCTACATGCTAAATGCTTATGGAAAACTGGTAGTAAATGCACCTCTAAGGACTCTGGGAGGGATTTCTGTTCCCGACTTTACTGCTGGCAACACAAAGCAAGAAACACAAGCTACAGTAAGTGAAAAGAAAAAGTGTTAATATAAAAACATATGTTAAGTGTTCAGTGTCATGTGTTTACATTTTTATTAGGGGAGGGAGTGTAGATACCAGCCTGCAAATGTGGCTTATATGTAACAGATTTGCATCTGCACTCAGGGAAGTTTTATCTAAACAATGAAATGTGCACTGAAGACCCAGTCCAAAACTGTCCATGCTCTAGATCACCAATTAAAAGTGTCCCAAAAGTCTAACATACAATTGTTTTCAACCTGTATCTAAAGACCAAACGGCTATGCAAGTGATTTCTGATGGTCTCTGATTTTGGTTGGGGAGGACAGATTTCACAATATTGCATTTTTTAGAAAAGTTGAATGCACAGTATCAGCAGGAAACACCAACACCAGTTCAGTCCTCTTAGACATCACAAGGTTAAGTTCAAGTTCCAGCTATATCACAAAACAGAATATGGGTTAAAGGCAGCTTTTATTATTGTTGTTATTGGAGGCTGGGGGTGGCAGGGAGAAGACAGGAGCATAAGGTATGGATAGTTTCAAAGTCTTACTATAACATGATCTGTAATCACAGATTGCAGAAGCATACAGCTCAGTTCGAGAATGTGCCCCCTCTAAAATGCAAACAAACAAGCATCCTCTCTAAAATGCAATATTTAAAAAAGAATCCACTTGTGACTGGTGAAAACAACATTGGAAAAGAGCATGTTCTGGAGTGAGCAGATACTGCACTGTGAACGTGGCCTGGTCAAAAATACTTGTGTTCATACATAAAGCAGTGTGGGCTTTAAATTAAAAACAGCGGTTCGATGTCTTCCACATGGAAGCCATTTAACTTTGTTTCCAAATTAAGGATTAAATTTGTGGTATGCTGCTGAGAACAGAGGTTTAGCACCTTTCTGCACGTTAATTTCTTGTTATAACCTTAAACAATCAAGCTATAACTTGAGGGGTTGGTTGGCTGGTTGATTTGTTGCATTCCTTTACATAAGATGACAAAACACTCAGTACAATCCGGTACATTCTAGTGGTTAATGAATTTAGATTTTAAAACACGACAGTGTTTCTGCAGCGCATTGAGCCTTCAGGAGTCACTCTTCTTTTTGTTCTTCTTCAGGAAGGAAGGAGTGCGGAACTTCTTTTTCTTTTTGGATGGGGATTTTCCTGGAGATTCATCACTACCTGGATCAGCTGCTGTCCCCTCCTCAGCTGTTGGTGTTGTTGCCTCTTCAGCAGGTTGGGACTGGGGCTCTTGATTTTCTGTTGCAGGTGACTCAGTCTGACTTTTGGTCAGATCTTCGCTGCACCTACCTTCCTCCTCCTCCTCCTCCTTTCCGAAGGTTGGGAAGCCGAGTGCTTCTGAAGGCTCATCAGGGGTCAGGTCTGGGAGGGTTTGCTTGAAAGTTGCAGCATCACTGTCATCTTTGTAAGTCTGGTCCTGCAGTGTCTCTAATGGATGGATTGATATGAAATACTTAGTTAAAGTGTGCTGGTCTCTAAAATACATTAAGGTGAAGCTACTGTAGCGAGTGCTCTGTGTGAAAATCTAGCTCGTTTAACTTATGTAATGCTTTTGGAATCTGTCTATTCTACTTTACCTTTGGGCACAGAGATGTGGGTGGAATGTTCAAAAGATTATTTTCAATTTCCTGCCAGGCAGCAGATAAAGTTGAATCCAACCATAATGGTCTAAAGTGCCAGGAGAGTAAATATCAAGGCTTTATAAATAAAACATAGTAATGTAACTACATTTGAAAATGATGCTGAGGATTTTTAGCACAGTGAGCAGGGAATTAAACCTACAATTTTCACTGGCATTAATGAGATATTGTCATTAGGCTCCCAATTTTTAAAATGTTTTAATTTGTTGGGATGGAGCAAATTTCACAAACATCAGACCTATGGCTTGGTGTATGAGAATCTCACTAATTCTCATTTTGCCAGACCTTATAATAATCCCAATATTTCCATGGAGCTTCTCAGAGAAGACTTAACAATGACAGCTTCATAGTGAGGTCTGCTATTGTAATGGTTTCATTATCTGGTCAAGGTCTTCTAAATAAAATCAATATAGCCTGTCAAATTTAATTAGCTAAGCATGTTTTGTGATGCAGCCTTTTGTACCACATGGGTTCACTAAGCGTGAGTTCATCCCTGTGCAAAGCATGAGGCATAGCTTAAATGGGGCTAAAGTGGTACATAGGCCTTGCTAGCACATTACTCACTAATCTACGGTGGACCTCACAGGCATTGGTGACATTTAGTGACACTCTCCTTTTAAATATACCATGTTATTGGTAAAGCAATCCTGTCTGCACTGAGCACTTCCTTAGAACTCACTGCACTTGTTTACTGCCTGCATGTAAAGCACAAATTCATAAGTGGCCAGCTAGCTGTGTCAACTCCACCCATGACAGTAGAGCATAAAGAGGAAAGTGGATGAAAGCTGGCCAGAGAGGTTTGCGAGCTGCGAGAAAAATAGAGGCAACAATTTTCATTTTAAAAATTCAAAAATTAAAGATCTGCTGCAGTCACGAGAACAGTTTGGGTCAGAGCATTAGTTTTATGTTCAAGGCTTTGAGAGGTGATTACAACAGTCTACAGAAAGTATGAGAGTGTCTCTAATGAAATTGTGTCCTAGAAGACACTGTTCTGTGAATGTGTGGTATATTTGCCTGGAATAGTGTGAACTTCTGTTATGTTAGATCCACAATAACCACTTAATACTCAGTATCAAGCCAAATGCTCAAAATGGTTAGAAGTCTGAAATTGTGTTATGATGCAGACCGGATTTAAAACAGGGTAAAGGAGAAAGCCATTATGTATGTTATGAGCTGCCTAATGAGGTGTTAGTCTGATTAACCCTTTATGACAATTATACAGCAATTCATTTACAGTCTATCACCAGCACTGCTCTTTTCATCATTACCACCTTTCTAGTCATGATTTTTATTTCTTCAGGAATTAAAGTGGAAGGCATTAATCAGACTAATTTCTTAGTACATGTACTGCACCTGATTTTCATGTAGTTAGACTTTATTTTATTTTAATTTTTATTATATAAAAGGAAGGACCATCAATAGTTTGGATTATTCCTGAAATAAAAGCATAGGAAGCTACTGGCATTTAAACAGACTTTGCCACTCTACGAAGCATTACAGCTATAAAATAAAAATAATTTTAACTCGTCTGTCCATGACAGTTATCCCACCCAGCCTCTGAAATTGTCACTACAGCATTTAGTGAGATGGAATCACTGTACACTGGAATGAAACATGGATCTCTGAATTTAGCTTATGGATGGGAAAGTTTTTAATCAGAATAGAGAAATCCTCAAATTCTACATCAGATAAAGGAGAACACCACACAATGTGTATGACATTTGTTATTTCGCTCAGTGATTTTAGTACATCCATCAGTGCGGTTTTCCAAATTATATCTTCTAACAAAAACGATTTCAGAGATGAATACGTAGAAATTTAAAGATATATTCTAGAAATAATAGCACAAACACATATTAAGTGCACACTGTGCTGCAGTAATAGCATTAAAACTTCTGTCTGCGGCTTTGGCCTTAATGGAGGTAAAGTGGTGTGTTTCATACACACACAGATGCTAGAGTTTTATCACAATGGAAATACACTTTTCAAAATTATATTTTTTATGTACAGTTGTAGTCAGAAAACTGACTACATAAAAAAGACAGTTACCTTTTCCATAACTGGTGTTCTTTGAGATGTGTTGCTCATTTCTATTCCATATTAGGTATGTGTGCTCGTCATATGCACCAGTGCCGGAAGTTTTTCCCTCAGCTGTATAAGCAGGGGACCCGCTCTGGCGCTCCCTGGAGTTGCACCAGCATGGTGCGGTATAAGGGGCACCGCTAGCTCCCCTCGCCCTCAGTTCCTTCTTGCCGGAAACTCCAACAGTGGGGAAGGAGGGCGGGCCGTGGTATGGACATGAGCAACATATCTCGAAGAACCCCAGTTACGGAACAGGTAACTGTCTTTTCTTCTTTGAGTGCTTGCTCATATCCATTCCATATTAGGTGACTCCAAAGCAGTATCCCTGGAGGTGAGTAGGAGTTCACGGACATGTAGATTGCAACACAGCTCTGCCGAATCCAATGTCGTCTCTGGCCTGCTGAGTGATGGCATAATGAGCGGTAAACGTGTTGCCCGAGGACCACACTGCAGCTCTACAGATGGCCTGGATAGCATTGTGTGCCAGGAAGGCCGCCGAATACGCCTGAGCTCTCATTGAGTGGGCTCTGACAATCGGCAGTGGCAGCATAACCCTTGCCAGGTTGTAACAGGTCCTTATCCATGAGGTGATCCAACTGGAAATCCTCTGCGAGGACACCAGATGACCCTTCATCCTATCCGCTGTAGCAATGAAGAGTCGAGTGGATTTACGGAAAGGCTTGGTACATTCTAAGTAAAAAGCCAAGGCCCTCTGAATGTCCAGGACGTGAAGATGCCTCTCTTCACTGGTCTTGTGCAGTTTGGGATGAAACACCGGGAGGAAGATGTCCTGGTTCATATGGAAGGTGGAGATCACCTTTGGCAGGAAGGCTGGGTGGGGCTGCAATTGAACCTTGTCTTTGTAGAAGACCATGTATGGTGGTTCTGAGGTCAAGGCTTTAATTTTGGAGACCCGTCTTGCCGACGTCACCGCCACCAGGAATGCAACCTTCCATGACAGATGGGAAAGGGAGCAGGAGATAAACGGCTCAAAGGGCAGGCCAGTGAGCCTAGAGAGGACCAAGTTAACATCCCACTGCAGGACGAATCTCTCCAGCCCTCTCAAGAATCTGATCATCACGTAATGGGAGAATACTGTCTGTCCTTGGATCGGCGAGTGAAACGCAGAGATTGCCGCAAGATGCACTCTAATGGAAGAGAGTGTGCCAGGCTCTGGTCCCTCAAATAGAGGAGGTAGACCAGGACAGCCCGTATGGAAGAATGCGAGGGAAAGATGCCCCGCTCGGACACCCAGCGGGAAAACCTCGTCCACTTCGCCAGGCAAGTCAGTCTAGTTGAGGGCTTCTTACTTTCCAGGAGGACCTGTTGGACTCCTTCCGAACAGGTCCACTCCTCCAGGTTCAGCCACAGAGTATCCAAGCCGAGAGTTGGAGGGATTCAAGGTTGGGGTGTAAGAGCCAACCATGGTCCTGCAGCAGCAGGTCCAGTCGGTTGGGCAAGGGCTAGGAAGGGGCCGTTGACAGGTTCATGAGCATGCCGAACCAGTGCTGGTGAGGCCATGCTGATGCGACCATGATAACCTGTGCCTGCTCTCTCTTGACCTTTGCCAGGGTCCTACTGATGAGCGGCCCTGCATTTCTTGTTCTATCTCCCGCTTGGGGAGTTCCCCACCTTCGGAAGAGCATGCACGCTACCTCTGTATGAAGCGACCATTCACAGTGAGAGGAGAAGTTCCTGCTGAGCTGGTCTACCAGTGTATTCCTAACTCCGGGAAGGTGACAAGCTTCCAGGTGGATTTTGTGGCTGATGCAGAACTCCCACAAACTTGACAGAGCCATTGAGCAGGCTCCCCCTTGCCTGTTGATGTAGAACATCGAGGCTGTGTTGTCCGTCAGGTGGGGCAAGAAAACTCCGCACACCAGCTGAGCTGATCGAAGAGGTTGATGTTTATAGGTAATCGTGCCTCTTCCGGGGACCACATCCCCTGTGTCTGGAGGTTGCTGAGATGTGTCCCCCAGCCGAGGTCCGAGGCATCCAACACCAACTTGAGTGAGAGGGGTTGTCGAACAGAACCTTTTCCAGGACTGTCGTGCAGTCGGTCCACCATCTCAGCAAGGTAAGTATCGCCTGGGGAATGGTAATGATCTTCTTCAGGGGGTCTCGGGACTGGGAATAGACCCTCCCCAGCCTTTGTTGCAGGGGCCGCATCCGGCGCCTGGCATGGCAGACCATGTAAGTGCATGCTGCCATGTGGCCCAGCAGGTGCAGGTAGAGGCTGGCTGTAGTCAGAGAGAACGCTGAGACTTCTACGATGAGGTTTGCCATTGTGCTGAACCTTTCCAGTGGCAGAAACGCTCTGGTGCAGGCAGAGTTGAGGACTGCTCCAATGAACTTTATCCTCTTCACTGGCACTAACGTTGACTTTTCGTCATTCACCAGTAGGCCCAGAGAGTGGCACGTGGCTTGAAGCACCGCAACTTCCCTTGGGACTTGAGATCTGGAGCCGCCCTTGAGATCTGGATACACCGGTGCCTGAGGTAAGCCGCTACTACCGACATGCACTTGGTAAACACTCTCAGTGCTGTTGCCAGGCCGAACGGGAGGACTATAAACTGGTAGTGGTGGAGCTGCACCGTAAACCGGAGGAAGTGTCCGTGCCCTCGAAAGACTGCGATGTAGAAGTATGCGTACTTCGAGCTGAGGGCAGCATACCAGTCTCCCGGATCCCGGGAGGAGATAGTAGAAGGCAGAGAGACCATGCGGAACTTTAGCTTCTGTAAATACTTGTTGAGGTCTCGCAGGTCCAGGATGGGCGTAGACTGCCCTTGGCCTTTGGGATTAAAAAGTATCAGGAACAGAACCCCTTGTTCCTGTACTTGAGAGGAACCTCATCCACCACATCCAGCGGCAGTAATCCCTTTACCTCCTGCATGAGGAGACTCTCGTGAGAGGAGTCCCTGAAGAAGAACAAGGAAGGCGGGAGGGAAGATGAGGTAGAAAGGAACTGGAAGGGATAACCCTGTTCCACTGTGCTGAGGACACAGCGGTTGGAAGTTATAGCAGTTCATGCCAGGAGGAAAGTGGAAAGGCAATCAGAGAATACTGGGAAAGAGGAATCCGGGGGATAGTCTGGTACTCACCTTCAGGCGCACCCTCAAAATGACCATTTGTCCCCCTGCTTATTATGGGTCAAGCCCGACTGGGCTGAGGGTGGACGTGGGTGGCTCGGACAGCGACTGTAATCCTTGGCTCATTTATGGGGCGGATCCTGCCGAGGCTGGCTCCCTTGGTCCTGAGGCTGCTGCAGTTTGAACCGTTAATGTGACGGGGCTGGGACGTAGAGACCCAGGATTTTCAGGGTGGTGGTCCTGTTAGCTGGGGTTCTTTCAACCCAAAGCTCTTGGTAACTTTTACTCTGTGCGAGGTGGTGTCAGGAAATAAATCAGGGGATACATGGCTGTCCGACCGATAGATGGCTGGTGCAAACAGGACAACACGAGTGCTTTCACATAAAGCTAAAAACTTTACTAGTCTCAAGCACTTACACACGTCCGCAACAAGATTAGTAAAACACCCCCAACCCTTGATAATTACTGAGTGTGTCTTTCAAGTGACACAGCAGCAGGTTTCCAGTGGCCAAATCTTTTGTCTGCCAGTGGGAACCGCAAGATGTGTCCAGAGGGAGAGTCCAAAGGGAGTCCCCAAACAAGTCCAACTATCTCAAGCTTTTTCCCCTTATTTATACATTAGTAATAGAATGACATGTCCCTTAAAGAAACCTTGTTAAGTAAGCAATTTCAACGATCCAGCAAGAGGTTCCTTCTGATTATTGATTAACCAGGTGTGGGTCTTTCCAGGGTTTGCAACCTCGAGACCTCAATAGACATTCCTGAGGGTACCTCCTGCTCTTTTAAAATGCATGTATCAGCAACTTCAACACAATTCTTATCAGGAAGGATGCGGGGGTCAAGCTGCCCTTTCTGTGGCACCCAAAACCCCCTCCCCTCCTGCCTTGGTCAAGCTGAGATTGCTGAATGGCCATTTACAGCTTGCTTACTAGGCCGCCTTTAACAATAAGCCATAGTGGTTTTAGGCACTTTACTGGTTTGCCAAAGTCTCTCTGTACAGTGCAGGAGTCTTTGCAGCCATGCAACTTGCTGTCTGTCTTCTCTCCAAATAGGGCCCCGCCGTCAAAGGGCAGCTCCTGCAATGACTGCTGGGCCTTGGTGGACAACTCAGAGAGGAGCAGCCAAGAGACTTGCTGCATGGAGACAGCGGAACTCATGGTGTGGGCAGTAGAATCTGATGCCACCTGGAGGTTCACTGTGGCTGCAGTCATGCCCTTATCGAGGATAGCTCAGAACTCCTTCTTTGAACTTGGCCATGACTTGCCACATATCAGCCAAGGAAGGCCTGGTGATTGGTCACTCTCAGCTGAAGCCCTTGCTTCTCCTTGTGGTTAACCGCCTCAGCCATAAGTGATTTAGAGGCTGGGTGAGAGAATAAATACTCGTGCCCTTTGGTCGGCACAAAGTACTTGCGTTTGGCCCTTTTAGAGATAAGGGCCAGGGAAGAGGGGGTCTGCCACAGGTCATTCGTGATTTTGGAAACCCCTTCATAAAGGTGTAGAGCCACCCTGGCAGGAGCCGAGGAGCAGAGGACATCAAACAGAGAGTCTGAGGGCTCTTCCAATTCTTCTGCCTGAAGCCCCAGGTTAGAAGTGGCCCTTTTCAAAAGTTCCTGGTGTGCCTTGGCATCATCCTAAGGAACTGGGTGAGGGGGCCCGGTGATAGCCTCATCTGGCGACAACGATGCCGTTGCCACGGGAACCTCCATGGTCCAGCAGCTTGCTCCCCTGGATCCTCTTGGATCTGTGGGATCTTACCCCTCAAAATCTCAAGCACCAAAGGGGATGGGATATCGAGGCTGCTGGCCTCTCCGAGGCTCCTGACACTGATCAGGGAGCCTGGGAAGGTTGGGTGAACCCCCAAGGGTTCCACAGATACCAGGGCGCCAGCCACTGCACTTGGGGACATGTAACAGGTTTCAGTGCTGATAACGTAAACAGCACCGCCGGTACATGGGCTTGTCCTGCCGGCAGGGAACCTCGCTCCAAGCCAGCACTACCAGTGGAGTGGTTGGTATGGGGCGACCAGGATCGGGCTGAGCAGTGGCTCTTGTCCAACCGGTGCCGGCTGCTGTGTCCCGAAGCCAACCTGTCCAAGAGATACTGCCTTGCTTGGGCTCTTGGGAACTGATAGCGTTTGGTGGATTGGCGTTGGATACCCAGCAATCCACGCCTCATGCTACTTGACCGGTATGTTGAACAGGACCGGGAGCTACTACAGGCCGGTTGCCGGGAGGATCACCCTGAGTAGGGTGACCTCCTTCATCAAGACAGGAGATGATGGCCCAGCGATTGGTGGTCTCTGATCGGTCCCAGGCCCTGGGAGATGGTAGGGGCTGGTTCTGGAGTTCTTGCCAGGTGGCTCGTGCCTCAGAGGGTCTGCGCCAATCTACCGGTGAGGTACTTCTCGAGTCCCTCAATCAGTGCCCCTGGTGTGGGGACCAAAGAGGGCTCCACTGAGCCTGCCTCTCTCGTCCTGAGGAGTGACAGCTGCGGGTGGGTGAAGCTGGTGAGACGTCCCACTCAATGGGGAATGATGCCACTGAGGCAGGGACACAGGGTTTTCCTTGAGACCAGGGGTCCGCGGGAGCTGGTATAGGTGGCACTAGGAGCATCAGGATCTCTTGAACCACTCGAAGAGCTTCGTGTGCCGATGGCACCTGAAGCTGGCTAGGGCGTGCACTGCTATCCATGGTCACAGGCAAAGCATGGGATAGGCTGCACCGCTCGACTTGAGCTGGGACCCGACTTCCTGAACGGAGTATTGAGCTGCCCGGCATGGGTCGTGGCTTGCCCCCGCCCTCTCCTTTCCCTTATTTCCCTCCCAGTCTTTTTCGGCTTCATGACCAGAGCCATGGAGGGAGACCGGTGCCGGCTCGTGGATGGCATCGGCGGAGCATTGCACATGGAGGTCGTTGTGCTTGGTGTGCAGTCAGACCACTGCTTTGGTTCCAGAGTGAGTGCCGACTCCATTAGGAGCACTTTCAGACAAATATCGCACTCCTTCGTCCTAGATTTAAAGGACCTGCAGATATGGCACTCATGTGCCCTTTGCCTAAGCACCTTAGGCAGCTGGTATGTGGACCACTGACGGGCATAGACCGTTTGCAGCCATCGCAGGGCTTAAAGCCTGGGGACCAGGACATGCCCTGTCCCCCAGGTGAGTCCCGTTTGGGACTAATGAAAAGTTAAGAACTACTACTAAGGCTAACTAAGAAACTACTAACTATATACAACTATATTACAGGTTTTTCAACATTCACAAGAACAGAAAACCTAGCCAAATCAGCAGATATTCCAGCACCATCACTGGCGGCAAGAAAGAACTGATACCGCGCCATGCGGCACCACCCCAGCGGGTGCCAGAGCTGGTCCTCTATGGATACTGCTGAGGGAAAAACTTCCGGCACCGGTGCATGTGGTGACCACACACACCTAATATGGAATGGACATGAGCAAGCACTCAAAGAAGAATGGCACCTTCACTCAATGGATCGCTCTGTCAGTCATAGCTCTCATCAAATTCAGTCACAGCTACTTAGGTTAGGGAAATACACATATACATGAAGTTTACTTTTGTTATCCCTGTAAAGCCAACACAGCTTAAAGAGTGAGCTCATTCATAGCTAACTCATGCAACACAATTTCAGACTAAGTCCCAGTTTTAGAATCCTGGTAGTATCAGAGCCACGCAGAACACAGTTCAATTTTCATGTTCTAGGAGGAATACGAACCAAGGGCTTTTGGACAAACAGCTTATTACTCATAAATTGGGGCAGCTGGGTACAGAGTCACTGAAAGACAGACGAACATGGAACCCATGACGATACTTTCACAGTCCCTTTCAACAGTATAGCACACTTTAATGTAAAGTTTATGTAACTGACCTAGAATTCCAAGAAAGCAACAATGGAAGGAATTAGTGTCTGTCACTGACTATAAAAATGCCTTTAAAAAACAAAAAGCACAAACAGAAAACAAAACTCAGTAAACAACAAAGATGCAAGAGAATGAAGCAAAGCCCAGAGAACTCCGGGAAAGCAGCAGAAACAGGTCAGAGTATGGGATGATACTTACTATGGTAACAGGTACTCTTTAGCATATCCATCTCCTGTTTGTAACGCAGCCACAAGAAGAAAAAAGCACAAGTAGAGAATCTATGCATTCATCACAGCCATTGTGTTAAATTAAAAGAATGGTTGGAGCCATTCTTATAGAAAACAGAATGAGATGAAGTAGTGCGTGGAAGACTTCATAACAGACAAGTGATATATCCCAATGAATAAGGTAAAGGAAACACAAAACAGAAATTAGATTACACCTATTTAACAGATAGACTGTTACTTTTATCCTTTTTTTCCTCAAAGGGATAACGGATTTTCTTGGCCCTTTCCTCATTTTTCTGATAATTTTACATCATCATGTTAACAAATCAAACTAAGATCTAAACTGGGAGAGAAAAATATTCCCAGAGGTGTAATCCAAATACAATAATGTTTAAGAAATGTGCAACCAGTGAGTAGGATTTGACAAACTATCTATTCATGTTCAATTCAGAGAAGGTCTGCTTCATCATTAGAAACAACATTTCACTTCAAAACAGCAGCCACCTCTTGTTCAGAGTGCTCAAAGGGGTGATTCAATTCAGAAACTCAACAAGATGACTAGGCAATTTTGAAATGGTGATAATCTGTCTACTGACAATGCACATTTCTTTATTATTGTGAACATAATCACTATTACATTCAGTTACACAGCTCTACAGATTGTAAAAAAATAAAAACCAAAATAATTCCTCTTTATTTCATTAAATTCTATTTTTTCATGCTTCAGTCAAGACAGGTGAAGCTACAGGAGTCTTCCCCACCCCAGCTCAATGTAACATACCTTCTTCTAGCTTAACTGGTGTGCTGGGAGGAGTACGGGCTGAAGTATGATCAGGAGCACTCTTTTCTTTCTGTTGCCTGGCATCTTCTGAAGGTTCTATAGATGAATCAGTATGGGAATTAAAAACAGCATACAAGATTCTTCTTTAGGGATGCAGGAAAACAGACATCCCGCTACACACCCAAAAATCTTTGAATTCATTTTTTTTCTGAATGAAAATTCTGTCTGAATACCAAATAATTCCAAAGCAAGCAAAGGTAAGGTGCAGACCAACACTGTTGTGATCTTAGCTGTCACAGAAGTTATGCTATCCAACTATTTCAACTCAAAACATTTCTCAGTAAAATGGACTGAAATGATTATACAACACTAGTTTGGAGCCAAGCATTGGAAAATACTGATCTAAAGCGAGGGGAATTTGCAGGGGAAGAGCCAAAGGAAAAAATAACCGTATGGAAGAAGGGCACCAAAACTAAAATTACATAAAGTTCTTTTGCTTGCTTTGAGTTTATTTGCAGAACCTTGGCGTAAACAAAATGTACATTACTCAAAGCAAAGAATGAAAAGGTGCACAGATAATCACAATGTAATGTGCAATAAACTGCAATTATTCCAAACAGATTCTGCAGTGGTTTTAGATTTTTTTTTTCAAATTAAAAAGGATCCCCCCACACTCCCTTCCAGCTTCAACGGTAGTTGGATACTAAAGGAGCAGATGTTAATGTAAAACAAAAAAGCCACCTTAATATTTAGAACAGAGATTTCCTCAGTACCAGAGCACTGTTCTACACAGTTCATCCAGACGAGAAAAACCCACCAATTAAATTAAATCAGCCCCACAGGTAATAAGCCAAGCCAACGAAAGATGTCCAGAGATAGCAGAGACTCTGTAAGTGCAGATTAAGCAAGAGATGACTTCCCCTTGATTGAAAACTCAGTGGTACCATATTCATTAGTACCTGAGGCCTCAGCCAAAAGGTCAGGATTGGAACTTAATGCTTTGATGACTGCTGTGTGAAATTCCTTGTGTGGAGACCTCTGCTCATCTGGCTCCTCCTGATTAAGATTTGTGATGATTTGCTGCATGGTCTGACAAGAAACTTGTGCAGCAGAGAACTCAGAATTATCTAAAGATTTAGATAGCGTTGATCCTTCATGAGTCTGCAAAATCGTCAGATCTGCTTCTTTCACTGCTCCTTGAAAGGTTTTTGACCTGCTTTGCAACTCCAGAGGTTTTTTTCCAGAAGAATTTTGCTCCCTGTAGCTGTGACTTTTAAGTAAAACATTTGGCTTCCCAGCTGGTTTCTGTCTCAATACCACAGTCTCTCCATATTTTGATAGCTTATCTACGCAGGATGTAGCAATGTTACATAGAAAATAAAGGGGTATGCAATTACATAGACACAGTAATGTTAACACCTCAGTCCCACAAAATGCTTTAATCACTGTACAGAGAAAATTACACATGAAAAAGACAGAATTTGTGACTCTTTATACGTCAAGATATCAGAAGGTACAGCAAGAGCAACACACACCAATAAGGGACGAATCACCATATAGTTTTTAGAGGAAACGTAATTAGTACATTGCCCTGTAAGTTATTATTTATATAACAATAGTGCCTAGCATAGGCACCGATCCCTGGGTGCTCCAGGGCTGGAGCACCCACGGAAAAAATTAGCAGGTGCTCAGCATCTGCCAGCAGCCAAGCTCCCCATCTCCCCCACCCAACGCCTCTCCCCACCAGCGGCCCCGCTGATCACTCCTCCCCCTTCATCCCAGCACCTTCTGCCCGCTGTGAACATCTGTTTCACAGCATGCACCCGAAATCTGGGAGGAAGGGGGAGGAGCGGGGACGGGGCATGCTCAGGGGCGGAAAGAGGCAGGGCAGGGGCTTGGCGGAAGGGGTGGAGTGGGACCTGGGTGGAGGGGGGAGTCAAGCACCCCCCAAGGAGAGGGGAAGTTGGTGCCTATGCTGCCTAGAGGCCCTAACTGAGACTGGGGTCCCAATATGCTAGGTGCTGTGAAAACACACGCCCTAAAGGATTCATAATCTAAATAGACAAGACGGCCAAAGATTTAGCAGGGAATCAGAGGCACAGAAAGGGGACATGACTTGCCCAAGGTCATGCAGCAGAGTCTAAGCCAGGAATAGAATCCATCTCCTTAGTCCCAGTCCAGTGCTCTACCCACTGGACCAGACTCTTGTAAAGACTGGTAAAACTGTGCCACCAATATTCCAGTGTAAACAATACCATCTGCTTAGTGGATGTATCATAGCTGCTACACTGTAAAACTTAATATGATAATCACATAGCAGAGATTCTTCAAATGCCATGGTGAATTCTCCTTTATTGCAGCGTGATGCTCTCACTACATTTTCTGATAGGTTAGTGGTTCCTGGAGAGAGTTCTGAGATGTGCCCTAATCATGTGTCTTCTTACCTTGTGATTCCTTTTCAAAGCACCAACCGGTATTTTTTATCTGCATTTTCCCAGCTCAAAATATTTACCACATCTACAACTTGCAACAATGAGTAAGAAAATTTCACTCTTGTTGCCTAAAAGCAATGTCAGATTTTTATTCACTGGGCTATCCTATTAAAATGAAACAATCTGTAGTATACCAAGTTCAATACAAGGTCTGTCTGAACAAAGTCTCAAGCTTCCACATGCAACTTTAAGTGACAACAAAAACTGGCCAAATTCTGTGGATAGTAATTAATCACAATTCCCTTTTGACTCCAGTGAAGTTTTGTTTGATTAAGAACCAAGACTTTGACCTAATATTGCTTAGCATTTCAGTGGTGGTTTTTATCTCCAAATTGTTTTGCAAATATTGTCCCCAATTTACAGTTGTAAAAATTGAAACAAGAAGTTAAGTAACTGACCCGCGCCCACAGAAGGAATCTTTATCAGAGCTAGGATTAAGAATGCAGAAGATCCTGGTTCCCAGTCCCATGCTCATTATCAACTAGGCCATAGCCTTGATGTAAATGGTTACATATTAAAACCAAACCAACCTTCAGAACCTTTCTGCTTCCTTTCCACTTCTTTGCGATACTCTTCCAGTTCTCGATCAGTGAGTTTATTGAAGGGGTTTGGTCCTGCTGTGCTCACTATAACTCGTGGCTGATATTCCTTCTCAATGATTGCCTTTGATGCAGTCACCAGTTCTCCCTGGCAAAAGAAACAATTAAGATGTGTATGACAGAATTCTGACAATGGCTGAGGCTATAAGCAGCCAAAACAAAATAAAAGTAAATATATTTTCGTAGGTTAAATAAGCAACAGTCCCAATTTTGGAATCTTTAAAATCTTTAATTTACAGGATATTTTACATTAAAGAAAAAACAGCCCTCATGAGTAAGTGGTTACATACATCACTGTTTTTACCAGGGCACATCCACTATTAAGCACCATATCAAATAGCAGCAGCCAAACAGGCTTTATTGGAATACATTTGCTGGCAGGAAAGTAGCAAGTTTCCTTATTTCCACAGAATATTGTGACCTGATTCTGTAAGTGCTCTGTGTGCAGAACTCCAGTAGAAATCCCTGGGGATTATCACACACAACACTCACAGGATCAGGTTCAATATTTATAAACCCTCAATGCTCAGGGGAAAAGCAATTTCCAGCAGTTATATCTAACAGATGTTAAATTGTTTATTATATGTACACAAGATTAAGCGGTTATCTGTTTATTATATTAAAACGCTTAATAATACAGTTTTAAAAAAAACTTTACCATGCCTGTTTCAGATAGTGTCTTTCACACAAACTGGATCCAAAACATTATATGTAGTGAAGTATTATATTTAGCACTGCTAATATTCTGTGTCTAAAGGACAAGAACAGAACATGCTGATGTACAGGGAAGAGGCGCTCTCTCTCCACTAATGGCAGGTTTTCTTATCTTCTCAGGATTGAAGCTAATGGCTTCATATTGCCTTAAAGATGGAAGATGCTTCTCTGGGCTGTCTGTTATGGATCAGACCTTTCAGGTCATTTGTCTGTTTAAGAGTTTCTCTGTTAATTGGTCTGATGTACAGCATTAGTTTAAAAGTTACTCTGATGCCCGATCTGAACCCCTCATCAGCACAGATATCTACAAATTATTCTCTGATCCTCAAGATGATTTTACTTAAGGGTTTATGATGTATTAACTGCCTTTGCCCAAGGTGCTTCTGTATGATATGGGCTCCGTGTATGTCACGGAGATCATGGAAGTCACGGATTCCGTGACCTTCTGCAACTCCGCAGGGGCCAGTGTGCCTGACCCCAGAGCCACCCAATCAGCTGGCTCTCGGACCAAACACTCAGGTGGCTCCCGGGACAGCCACACCAGCTGCTGCTCTGGTGGTCCGAGCAGCGGTCTCCGGGCGGGTGGCCGGAGAAGCCGTAGTCCGCAGCCCCAGGCAGCAGTCCCTGGCCAGCTGGAGCAGCCTGCAATCTGCGGCCTCTAAGAGCTGGTGCCACTGGCCACAGATGCCACCCTCCCCAGCAGTGGCCCCCTTACCTCCTCCCAAGATTTAATCACAGGTATTTTTAGTGTAAGTCTTGGACAGGTCACAAGCCATGAATTTTTGTTTATTGCCTGTGACCTGTCCATGACTTTTACTACCTGTGAATAAATCGAGAAGCCTTACGTATGATCAGAGATTCCTCACAAGAGTACACAAGTGATCCAGAAAGCACTGAAGTGGTACATTACAGCTGCATTCCATGTGAGAAGATCATCAGATTCTGCAAGATATTAAGTGTAGTGTATGATTGGCTGTAAATGTTGGCTAGTTTCTCTAACTTTTTTTCATGTTGAATTGTTATTTGTATTAATAATCAAAAGTCTAAATATAAGTAAAGTGTAGAGTGTGGAAATGATTAGTGGAACCAGAGAGAAATTAAGAGCTACAGGCAAAAAAGGTTTCTGCTGTAAATTTAAAAAAAGATGGCATAGATGAGATAGGGAAATATTGTTCTGGACAGAAGGAACTGATGAGGAGAAGACTTCAGCCAGACTGTGTTAAGGGACAGAAGGAAGCTTTCAGTAGAGGATGATCCACTAGAGATAGAGAAGCACAGATAGACAGGTGTCAAAGCACGTCAGAAAAGTTCTAGACACCTGCATAGGGGGCACAGAGTAGCTAAATGTCAAAGTCTTCACCCAGCTCAAGCAGCCAACATTAGCAGCAAGGTGGTGCCCAGGGTACGTGTAGGAAAGTTGTCCTGAACTAAAACTAAACTGAAATTGTTTCAAAATGTAATCCTATTTGAATTAATGTAAGTTTGCCACAGAAATACAGCTTCATCACCAAAGGGTAGCAACAGGAAGGAAGATGACATCTGGCACTTAAAGTGAAAAGCCCTCAAACCCATTTGAATGAGCCCTTTCCCTTGTGTTAATGTAGATTTGTAGTGATTAAAATCAAAGATATTTTATTTTCAGATGAATAAAAGCACACTCTTCAGGAACTTATTAGAAACTAAACATTGTAGTGTTTAGAGATGAGTTCATATCAATTGTCCTCTTTCCCGGTCATCCAGTTACCCAATGCTCAGTAGAATCTGATTTTCCTAATTCAATTTGGTAGTTAAACTGCATGCTGGCCCAATGTAATGTCTCATACTTTGTGTGCACTCACTCCTAAAAAGCCTGGAGAAGCATACATAGCCCTCCTCACTCTGGCCCAAATGAAACACTTACTATGAAAAAAATATCCACTGAAATCCTTCACACACTGCCTTAACAGATTTTGGCAAGCAAGTCCTCCTGCAGACAATTCATTCTTAAAAAAATCCTGGAAACCTTTTATTAGAAATATATTCTTGGCCCTTTCCCCTCCAAATGGAGAAAGTAGAAAAGTCCATTAAAAAGGAAAGACTAGCATCACAAAATTCAATTTGTATCTTTATATTAGAGAAAAAACATCCATGTGAAAAATAAAACCAAGTGAAATTAATGTTGTCATTGCTGATCAGGGACTATATTAATTTTCTAGTACAGTATGTAGAAAAGTTGCTTCAGAGTTTTAATGGACAACCAGTAATTTCCCCTTAAAATTTTGAGAAAATGCAGATTTTAAAGCTTTCTAATTATGTGTATTTCTTTGTAATAGAACACTAGAGATATCTGCATGAAAACAAGATATTAGTTTTTAAAAACTAATGAGCTCTGGCTGCATCTGAACCCATAACCCTTTATTTACAAGTATCACAACTGATTTCTTTGGAAGTGACTTTGATAGAGGATTATAACCTTTGGTGGGGAACAAACAGCAGATGAACTTTCAAAGAAACCAAGAAGCTGTCTTACTGTTGCCAGTAAAATAAGAACAACCCTTTTCCCAGTTGCAGAAAAATGCATAGCATAATTCTATCTAAAAAGGATGTTTTCTAAAGTTTTCCCACAAAATATCAGCTGCTTTAACATCAGATAGCCTCAAATGTGATGTAGTTTGATGTCATTTGCACTAGTTTGGCATCTAAAGGCTACAACAGAACACCATAAAAAAAGGCAATTTAATAGCATTTCATACGAGCCATGACTTTTTTTGTTGTTTTTGTTGTTGTTGTTGTTTTTTAAAAACAGAGATTTGGAGCTCCCAAGTCTTATAACTTCACTAAAAAAAGATGGGCAGGGGGGAAAACAATCAATGCCCAAAACTACTTTGGATTCATCTAATAAAAAGATTACAAACTAAACATGTAGTGAATAACTGAACCATTAGCAATAAGTTGCATGGGCTTACAAAGTAGGAAATCATGCCTGGCAAAGCATGTGGTTTTTTATAGGATTACAAAATTAGCAGACACAGGGAATGCAATAGATGTAATGCATGTTGATTTCACTGAAGAGTTTGATTACGTGTCTCTTACCCTTACTTGTAATTCACACTAATTTGATATGAGCACTGTCACATGAATTGAAAGTTGACTAAAATACTGTAAGCAAATGGTAGCAAAAAACAGCAAGGCATTCAGTTTGGAAGAATGTGGTGACTAATGAATCGGTATTTTGTTATGTCTTATTTTGGAGGACATCTTTATTCATAACCGAGAAAAGAGGGTAAGACAAGCACATCAAGTTCATGACACTCATCTAGCAAGTAAAACAGTGAGGCCAGGGAAATAACACAAAGGGACTTGGAAATTTGGGCAGGAAATGGAGAGAGATTTGTCATCCTAAAAATATGCAAGTTAATATTTCTGTGGGAAAATAATCTGATACACAGATATTCAGTCTGAAGGGAAACACCTTGACTTCAATGGAGCTACAACAATGGACAGCAGCTGAAGATCTATCCCCTGGACAGAAGTAATGCTGAAAGAGACCACAGGCTATAGCGGAAAACAAAAGAAATACGATATGAGGTTTTGGGCTGCATAAGCAAAGGCATTATGTCACAGAGCAGAAAGGTGATAGTCATGCTCTGCTGAAATCACACCTGGAATACTGCAACCAATCTGGACAATACCAGAGAGATGTAAAACTGGAGGCAATTCAGAGAGGAACAATGTAAGTAATTAGGGGGTTGAAAGGAATGACTTCCTGTGTAAGGAAAGACACAAGTAAAAGGGCTGGATAAATAATTTAGGGGACTGGGACATGAATCATCTGAAGGATGGAAAATCAAAGAAAAGAGGAATTGCGTACCGTAGCAGAAGGGGATAAATATCTAGCAGAGACGTGGTAAAGTTAAGGAAAGGAAATTTTATTAGGCTTATCAAGAAATATTCCAACGGATTAGTCCGTAGAACAGTCTCCCAGCAGAAGGAGAGGAAGCCTCATGACAGACATCAACATTAGAGACATCACTAAAAACAAACAACATGGACTGGTGGGGAGGAGAACAGCAGGATCCATGAAGGACTTGATGAGCTTTTACATCTTTAAGCTTCCATGATCTGATGATATCACGTGGACTTCAAGAAATGCATGTTCCTTGAGGCAGATATAGACTGGTTGCATTGCAGAGGGAGCTCTTGCCATTTGGAGGTGTGTGTGTGATTTCACTCCCTGTTTACCCGACAGGAAAGGTGTTCTTGGTAAGAGCCTACAGGAAGGGACTGAAGATCCCTGTAAGAGGCCTGATGCTCTGTCCCATCAAGCACTAAAGCTCTTCACTAGTGTTGGAAGAGAAACTAAAAACAGAAATTTCACAAAGGTCTAAATCTCCACCAGAGCCTCCTGCTGCCTTAAAAACCTGGATGATCCCAGCATGAAGTGCACCACAATTAAAGAACGGCCACTGGAAGCAGGACAGAACTGCTGACTCGATCAAGAGTTACTTTGCTTTCCTCCTCCAAAAAAGAATAGTGCAAAGAGTGTCCATTCAGACACATGTGATTTGAATTAACTATGGGTATTATGAAACAAAAAATTTAAAGTTTTTGGTAAATAATTAGATTATTATTTGCATTACCAGGACCAAAGATATGGTTGCAATGCAAAGGCAGGAATTTATAAAAATCTTCATGGGGTCTCCAAAACATGCAAGTATGAAACTATCTTGAATTCAGAGTAGGAAGCAGACTTTCCAAACTGATAATAGTAGCCGTATTAGAAACTGCAAATGAGTTGAAATTACTGAAGATATGCTACTAATTGCTTCATTCTGGACACACACTAATAAACGGCACATTCAAGAGGAAGGGTCCACCCCATTTCATCACTAAGTTTTTGATGTTTCAGAAGAAAGTCAGGGTTCTTTCACTAAACCAGGTATGTGATCCCCAATTTAAAAAACAAACAAACAAACAAACAACTTACCTTTGTTTTCTATAATATAGTTTAAAAAAGATTAGATGGCACAAAATATTTTTGAGATTATTCATCTCGGAATCCAGGAATTTATTGTGTCTTCATCTATAATGAGAGAGGACCTTAAGGAAGAGCTCTCTCAATATGATGATATAGAAGAAGCTGATGTTCCTTTGACTTCATTTGGACCATTATCTGATTTTATTATTATTTTAAACTATAACAGACTATTTGAAGGTTGTCTATGTGTGACTGACTTGTGCATTAGGACTGCTTTCTTTACTATTTTAACAACAGAAGAGCAGCGGGCAAGACTGGCAGCCATTAATGCAATTTCTTTCCACCCTTGAGAAGTATGAGGGATAAGTTTCTCCCACACAGAAGGTGAACAAGAGAAATGTCCAACTCTGGATAATGCTATACATTTCCTACATGGAAATTCTGGTAAAAAAGAACTCACTTTCTAAACTTTCTGCTGTATTTTGCTTTCATAAATGCAAATTGAGAACACATCTTAATCTTAGGGGTCAACATGAACAGTACTGGCATATGAGCATCTTTCCTCCCTTTATGAAGCGCATGAAATACAATAGATAACTGATAGCTTGAAAGCTTGTCTCTCTCACCAACAGAAGTTGGTCCAATAAAAGATATTACCTCACCCACTTTGTCTTGCTAACAGATAACCAACTCATTTAAAAGTTTAGGCAGTTAATAATTCAGATTAACATCTTGTACTTATATAGTGCTTTTTATCTGAAAGGACCAGGTCTCAAGGTGTTTAACAGCCAGAGATCACCACTGAAATGGAGCCACTTACAGGGCGGAACACAGACCTTACTCAGCAAAAGCAAAACTATGGAGCAGTTTTTAGGAAGAGACATGAATAGCTACTCCATTTCAAGAACAGGGAAATGGCCCGTATCTTGTTAATTTTATTACATCACAGAATGTCAGTGAAAAAACCCCACCCAAATTCCCTATTTGGTTAGTATTGCAGCAGACATTTAGCTAATATGGATCACAATGTGATTACAATTATGTGATGCATAAGGACCTTGTGATGTGACATGACCAGAATTTCTTGGAACGTGAAAGCATTTGACGAGGCAAAATTGATCATTTATCAGTGCAGCTCTAGGCAAGACTGGACTCAAATGATTATATACATATTTTGTATGTAACTCTGGAATTTTCTCTCTTAAACGAATGTGTTACTAATTCATGTATATCCCAATGTTAACTGAATATTTATTTTTTTTAAATCCTATTCAGATAGCAATTTCTTACTATTTACTTTGAGTGCAAATTTCTAAGAAACTGACAACAGAAGAATTTCTAGTGCTCTATAAAATCCTGACAATGCAATTGATTTTTAAAAGTTAGATTGATTGTGCATTATATTTCCTATAGGTTTTTTTTTTTTGCTCTGAAAA
Source organism: Chelonoidis abingdonii (assembly GCF_003597395.2). NCBI lineage: Eukaryota > Metazoa > Chordata > Testudines > Testudinidae > Chelonoidis > Chelonoidis abingdonii. The sequence continues at coordinate 126,078,914 of NC_133773.1, forward strand.
AAAAAATCTTACATGGAAGGGAAAATATATAAATTTGTGTTTGGATTTTCAGCACAATCTACCTACATCACTTGCTTACCCAATGTCATTTTTTACAATACAATCATTCCTCACTCTTCAAAATATTCCTGTCCCAAATTCCCAATTCTCATTTTATACAAAGATAATGTATAGGTAGGTAACTACTACTCTATGTGTCAAGATAGCTAATTTTACATCATTTCACTGGTAACCTAGGATTTTAATGACACCAATAAGAGGGGAAAAAACACTTCATTTGGATAGTTTGCCCTGACATTATATACCGTTAAAAACATATTACATACTTTTGCTCATACTTCTGGCCTCTGCTACCTTTAAAATCCTTGTAAAGTACTTGTGAATACTTTCATTACAAGAGCACTGAAATTATTCGAACACTTTATAAGAATTGAAATGAAATCTTGCATTTCACTGGTAAAAATTATTACTGTATATTGTGATGACATTATTTAAAACCACCAATCCCTCTGCTGAAATTATGATAACTGAGCAGAGAAGATAGAAAAGTGAAGGACAGACACGGCTTTTGAAGTGCTTGCTTTTGGGTTATATTTTCTAGCCTTAACTCTGAAAAGAATAATTCATTACCCTTCTCTTTAGAATATAGCTACCTTTTGACAAGAACATGAGATTTGGCTTGAAAATCAGTGTTTACCCCGCTCACAATATTATGGTATATGATGTATCTACAATACAGATTGGCTGATCACAGATGACAGGTTAAAAAAAAATCACAGCACTTGCAACTATATATTTCAAATTGTTCTCAGTTCTTGACAGGATAAACATGGTGATGGAGAAAGGAGATTTGAGGCACAATTTATTTAGCTTCCAGTTGATTTGAGAATTTGATGGAGGTGGTGAGGACAGAGAAGAAAGGGAGTGATACACATCTACCTGCTGAAGTTCCATATTGAACTCCCACCAAAGGACAGACTGAAGAATTTCCATTGTGGAAATTACTCCAATTTTACTTAGCCTCCCAAGCAAACCCAAAACACATTTTAGATTTATCTTCCACCTTAATTATACTTCATAAAATGCCACAGATATTGTTTATTCATTAACAATTTGAAAATTAGTATATTTAGGACTCAGCCCTGTGGAGTGCTGAACAGCTCCTGAATTTCAGCTCCTATTACAGGAATATAGAAGGAGGCATCCAGCATCCTTGCAGCATAGGAGCCTTAAAAAACCAAAACCAAAACCCAAAAAACCCCCCACTTTCTGATTTTTAGTCAGCTTGGTAAACCTTAGACCTGTGGTTATCTTTGGAATTACATTGATGCAATCGGGCTGAGACCAGGCTAGCTCAAAGAGGATCTCAAATTAGGATTATTGAACACCAATGACATGCACAAACCAAACACCACATGCAGAACTCGTGATGAGCCCCGTAACTTCACACACATTTTTATGTTATTCACCAGTCTGAATATATAAAAAGAAACTCAGCAACTTTAAGAGGTACTTTACAAGGGTAATTTAACTGCCTGTAGAATGGCACATACATAATTTGTACATCCATTTAGTCTGGGGGTGGCCAACCTGTGGCTCAAGAACCACATGCAGCTCTTCAGAAGTTATGCGGCTCCTTGTATAGGCACCGACTCTGGGGCGGGAGCTACAGGCACCAATTTTCCAGTGTGCCGGGGGGTGCTCACTGCTCAACCCTGGCTCTGCCCCAGGCCCTGCGCCACTCTACCCGTTCCCAAGCCTGCCGTGCCCTCGCTCCTCCCCCTCCAAGCCTCCTGCACGCCACGAAACAGCTGATCGAAAGGTGCGGGGAAGGAGGGCGAGGCGCTGATCAGAGGGGCTGCCAGCGGGTGGAGGCACTGGGAGTGGGGCAGAGAGGAGCTGATGGGGGGCTGCTGACATATTACTGTGGCTCTTTAGCAACGTATACTGGTAAATTTTGGCTCACGCTCTCAGGCTCAGGTTGGCCACCCCAATCTAGTCTTTCTATTAAAGCCAACTCTTTAGCTATTACAGGTAACAGGGCAGAGTAGGGAGAGGTAGAAGTGAAGGGTGAACAACAGTATTTAGAGCAGTATGACAGGGCAGTAAGTACCTTTCTAACAGAGAGAGATTTAGCGGGACTAAAGGCCTGCTCTGTGAGATCGAGCCCTTCAATAGTTTCCGTACAGTCTGAGAGGGGAGCATCCTGCAACAGTAAATTGAGTAAACAGAGCAAACCAAGCCCAGGCTTTAACACATCAACCATGAGCATTATGTGACACTAGTTATAAACATGCAGAGAAACAGTAAATGGTATATAAAATAGCAATGATAATGAACTGACATGCACACAAATATCACACAGACTGAAAAATGCTATGTTCATGACATGACTAGTCAAACTTTATACAGTGCATCAGAAAATACTTATCTACTGCCAATTATATTACTCACATTTACTGAGATGTAAGTTTTTAAGTCACTAGAGTGTGCACTTCGCTGAGTAACTGTTTAGAGAGCACTTTAAACTCTTATTTTGAACAATAATTAAAAAAAAGTCTATTTACTTAGTGCACCAAAGACAGTATTTTTAGCTTAATGATTTTATTGTTGATGTACAATACCAAGTTTTTTCTTTTTTAATTGCTCTCCAAATAAATTATTGTCAGGTTATCAGAATATATTCAATACACACTATTACACAAAATTGACTCTGCTATTTCCAATATCTTATATTTTAAAAGTACATTAACTTGAAAAATATCCAAGCTGTCACAAAGCCTGACTAGTTTTGAGCAGGATTCTATCCCATACAAATAGCCTTTTCAAATTTTCATGCACTACGTTCAGCCATAAATCAAAGAGCATCTCTCACAGACATGCATCAGCTGCACTAGTAAAGCCTCTTACATTTCTGACCCTGAGCACTCTCACGAAGACAATGATGTGTTATCTCTAACACTTACCTTATAAACAGTTACTCTCTGCCAATTAAAGAATAATGTTATAGTGACATATTAGGTGACAGTAGAGGACACCAGACATTAACTTTAAGATTATATTTTATGGCATTCTGTGTTCTCACCTGTACAAGACTCCTGTCCATGACTACCCCACAAAGAACCTGTGACTGAGGACCAGCGGTTTTAATATCTTGTAAGTTTTGCTCTCGGATCTGTGAAGAAAAAAGCAGGATAAATACATGTGAACAGTAGACATATCCGTTTTATCCACTCAGTCTGTGGGGGGAGGGGCAAGAGACAAAACAAAACAAAACAAAAAATACCTTATTTCAGCTAGGTTTTAGGGACAGATCCCGAGTTGGTATATATTATCATAGCTCTATGGATGTCAATGGAGCTGAGACAATTTACACTAGCTGAAGATGTACCCCCAGAATTCTATTGATCTAGATTAGTTTGGTATCTAGGTATCACAGCATGCATTTGCCTTCCTTTTACATGGTAAAAGTAGACTGATCAGGTAGCAGAGAAAGACAGTTTAGAAGGGCATCAGAGCATTCTGGATCAGTCTTTTACCATGTTCAACCTTTTAGTGTCCACACATTCCTTAACCACGCCACACAGAGAGTAATTCCAAAACCGACAGGAAGTGCTACTAAAGTAGAATAATAGAAATGTAGGGCAGGAAGGACCTTGGGAGGTCATCTTGTCCAGCTGAGGCAGAACCAAGTAAACCTTGATCATCCCCTGACTGGTGTTTGTCTAACCTGTTCTTGAAACCCTCCAGTGACGGGGAACGCACAACCTCACTTGGAGGCCTATACCAGGGCTTAACTAACCTTTGTAGCTAGAAAGTATGTGTGCATGCGCACATTATATACACCTCTACCTTGATATAACACGATCTGATATAACACTAATTCAAATTTAACGCAGTAAAGCAGTGCTCCGGAGGGGTTGGGCTGCGCACTCCGGTGGATCAAAGCAAGTTCAATATAACGCGGTTTCACCTATAATGCGGTAAGATTTTTTGGCCCCGAGGAAGCGTTATATCGAGGTAGAGGTGTGTGTGTATATATCTATCTATTTATAAAAAACCTAAATCTCCCTTGCTGCAAATTAAACCCATTACACCTAATCCTATATTAGTGAACATGGAGGACAACTGATCACCATCTTCTTTATAATGGCCAGTAGCACATTGGAAGAGTGTTTTCAGGTCCCTCCTCAACCTTCTTCTCTCAAGACTAAACACTTCCTCGTATATCAGGTTTTCTAAACCTTTTATCATTTTTGTTGCTCTCCTCAGCACTCTCTCCAATTTATCCACATCTTTCCTAAAGCGTGGTGCCCAGAAGTGGGCACACTGCTCTGGCTGAGGCCTCACCAAGGCTGAGTAGATGGAACAATCACCTTCTGTGTCTTATATACAACATTCCTGTTAATATTAATACCCTAGATTGATATTAGCCTTTTTCGCAACTGCATCACATTGACTCAGTCAATTTCTGATCTATCATCCCCAGATCCTTTTCTGATGTACTTATACCTAGTCAGTTATTTCCCATTTGTAGTTGTGAATTTTATTTTTCCTTCCCAGATGATGTAGTACTTTATACTTGTCATCACTGAATTTCATTTTGTTGATTTCAGACCAGTTCTAAAATTTGTCAAGGTAGTTTTGAATTTTTATCCTGTCTTCCAAAGTGCTTGCGACCAATCCCAGTTTTGTGTTATCTACAAATTTTGTAAGCACACTCTCCACTCCACTTTTCAAGTCACGGTAATGGAAATATTAACTAGTACCAGACCCAGAACAGACTCTTGCTGGATCCCACTACAGATTTTTCCCCACCCGTTTGACAGAAAACCTTTGATAACTACTCTTTGATCTTCCAAGCAATTTTGTACCTAACTGATAGTAATTTAATCTAGACCACTTTTCCCAAATTTGCTTATGAGAATGTTGTGGATTATGTCAAAAGCGTTACTAAAATCAAGATACATCACATCTATAGCTTTCCCCCATCCACTAGGCTAGTAACCCTGTCAAAGAAGGAAATTAGATTGGTTTGGCATGATTTGTTCTTGACAAATCCATGTGGCTATTACTATAATTCTACTATCCTCCAGATAAGTACAAACTGATTATTTAATAATAATACTCTTTACCACCTCAATTTACAATCCAAACTTTGACAGTGGCGGCTATACTTCTGAAGTGGATGTTAATGAGTACATTCGTTCGAGAATGCAAAATCTCTCATTTGCATGTGCACAAATGGATATTTTTGAATGCAAAAATCAGTTAATTGCATGAAGAAGTATCCATTTGTGTACCTAAGTACAAATGCTCTCTTTTATGTCTTCTATGTCTGCAAGCTCTTTCCTTACTCCACAATGTGGGAATAGAAATAAAGTCATTCCTGAACTTGAATATCTTGTGAGGCCAATGAAACCATAATTGCTGACCCAGCATGCAACATTTCTAAAGTAGTTTGGAGTGCTGTTTCTAAAGCTGCAGAAGAGGATAAATTTAGACGGATTCACTTGTGATTGCATGGATGAGAAATGGATATTCATCTTAAAGTTATGTTATAAACAAAAGTTATGTTGTAAACAAAATATCCATCTTATTATCAACACCTACGATTATTAAAACTGAAAAAATTAAAAATCCTATTCCCACAATTCTATTTATATTCTTGGTTTACTCCTTGCATTTATCTTGACTGGGGCAATGAAAACTCATGAAATCAGTTTTACTTCTGTTTTGGTTGGTTTCACTTTCAGGTTTTCAGCACCACAGTGGAAATGTTCATTTAACAATTGTTTTCACTTCGTTTCTTTTTAATTGTGGAGACATTTTTATTGATTTTAGGTTTTATAAACATTAAAAAAAAAAATTTAGACCATGTTTAAGTTGACAGTTTCCATGACAGTTTTTGCAAAAAGGTAAGAATGAGTCTTATTCCACATATTCTTTCTATTGTCAGTTGCAAGTTTATTAGCAATTCTGTTTCTCCAAATATATTTTATAGTGGAAAGCAGGAACCTAGAATATAATTTGTTTTGGCACTGCACTTCTAGTTACTTGAACCTTATGTTGACAGTTCTTTGTATTATTTAGTAGAACTGGGACCATTATAGAGCAGATACTTCAGAAGAGTCAGGGTATTCGAGCTCCTCATATAAAGCTTTGTCTATGCAATCTAGTCTACCTCTGACCTTTACCTCTGTCTGAAACACTGCTCCCAAAACCAGGGTTTCCATAAATTATTTGTTTTGGACAAGACCAACAAATCTACCATCTACGTTGCTATACAAAAATGTTTAATATTGTTCTTAGAGTACAATTTTTTGATGACTGGATTGCTGCCAAATACCAAACCCAATAAATCCTACACAGCTCCCACAGGAAGAGCAGATTATAAAAAAACTTGAAACCTAAGTATGTGAAGGACTCTACGTGATAAGTTCAACTACCATTTAACAAGCCAAGGGCTTTCAAAAGAAGGCATGTTCACACAGAAAATGTACCATTAGCATGAGAAACTCAACATAACGAGTATCAACATCTGCCTACTTGAACCTTTCACATGTATAGATTTCGGTTTCAAGATTTATGCCTTTGGGATTGGTTAAATTGCACTGGACTTTCCATATTAAACAGTTACCATTCCACAATGCTGCTGAGGATGTGGAATGGTAACAAAGATGATAGCTCTATCCTTAACCCTAAACAGACTCTCCTTTAGCACTAAACAGTGTTCATGCCAGTAACCTTTTACAAGATTTTACCCGCACAAACTCCCTTTTCCAATAGTGGCATCAACTAACAACACCAGGAACAGCAAATAGAGGCAAGTTAGCCCATTACTAATTTTTGCTAACATAAGAACATAAGAACGGCCGTACTGGGTCAGACCAAAAGTCCATCTAGCCCAGTATCTGTCTACCGACAGTGGCCAATGCCAGGTGTCCCAGAGGGAGTGAGCATAACAGGCAATGATCAAGTGATCTCTCTCCTGCCATCCATCTCCATCCTCCGATGAACAGAGGCTAGGGACACCATTCTTCACCCTTCCTGGTTAATAGCCATTTATGGACTTAGCCACCATGAATTTATCCAGTTCCCTTTTAAACATTGTTATAGTCCCAGCCTTCATAACCTCCTCAGGTAAGGAGTTCCACAAGTTGACTGTGCGCTGTGTGAAGAAGAACTTCCTTGTATTTGTCGCCTCCTTCTACAACGAGTCAGGAAAAGATCTGGCGTCATCATGCGATATTCTCTGAAGATGTCCACGAGTGTACAGAGGTGGTAAAAAGCAAACAGGATATTAGGAATCATAAAAAGGGGATAGAGACATAAGACTTGCAGAATATACTATTGCCTACTTACATCCATGCGTACGCCCACATCTTGAATACCTGTGTACAGATGTGGTCTCACCTCACCTCAAAAAGATATTCTATTACTAGAGAAAAGGTTTCAGAGCAAAAAGGCAGCTAAATGATTAGGGGTTGGAGGGGCTCCCATATGAGGAAAGATAAGAGGCTCGTCCTCTCAGCTTGGAAGAGGAGGAGACTAAGGGCGGATATGATAGTGATATTAAAATCATTGAGTGATGTGGAGAAGTGGTAAGAAAAAGTTATTTACTTTTCCCATAATACAAGACTAGGGTCACAAATGAAATAATAGTAGAGGTTAAATAGCTAAATTAGCCCCCATCATATTGTATGTATAGTTGGGGTTATTTTTTCCAATGTGCATTACTTTACATTTATCCACATTAAATTTCATTTGCCATTTTGTTGCCCAATCACTTAGTTTTGTGAGATCTTTTTGAAGTTCTTCACAATCTGCTTTGGTCTTAACTATCTTGAGTAGTTTAGTATCATCTGCAAACTTTGCCACCTCACTGTTTACCCCTTTCTCCAGATCATTTATGAATAAATTGAATAGGATTGGTCCTAGGACTGACCCTTGGGGAACACCACTAGTTACCCCTCTCCATTCTGAGAATTTACCATTAATTCCTACCCTTTGTTCCCTGTCTTTTAACCAGTTCTCAGTCCATGAAAGGACCTTCCCTTTTATCCCATGACAGCTTAATTTACGTAAGAGCCTTTGGTGAGGGACCTTGTCAAAGGCTTTCTGGAAATCTAAGTACACTATGTCCACTGGATCCCCCTTGTCCACATGTTTGTTGACCCCTTCAAAGAACTCTAATAGATTAGTAGTAAGACATGATTTCCCTTTACAGAAACCATGTTGACTATTGCTCAACAGTTTATGTTTTTCTATGTGTCTGACAATTTTATTCTTAACTATTGTTTCGACTAATTTGCCCGGTACTGACGTTAGACTTACGGTCTGTAATTGCCTGGGATCACCTCTAGAGCCCTTTTTAAATATTGGCGTTACATTAGCTAACTTCCAGTCATTGGGTACCGAAGCCGATTTAAAGGACAGGTTACAAACCTTAGTTAATAGTTCCGCAACTTCACATTTGAGTTCTTTCAGAACTCTTGGGTGAATGCCATCTGGTCCCGGTGACTTGTTAATGTTGAGTTTATCAATTAATTCCAAAACCTCCTCTAGTGACACTTCAATCTGTGACAGTTCCTCAGATTTGTCACCTACAAAAGCCGGCTCAGGTTTGGAATCTCCCTAACATCCTCAGCCGTGAAGACTGAAGCAAAGAATCCATTTAGTTTCTCCGCAATGACTTTATCGTCTTTAAGCGCTCCTTTTTGTATCTCGATCATCAGGGGCCCCACTGGTTGTTTAGCAGGCTTCCTGCTTCTGATGTACTTAAAAAAACATTTTTTATTACCTTTGGAGTTTTTGGCTAGCCGTTCTTCAAACTCCTCTTTGGCTTTTCTTATTACACTCTTGCACTTAATTTGGCAGTGTTTGTGCTCCTTTCTATTTGCCTCACTAGGATTTGACTTCCACTTTTTAAAGGAAGTCTTTTTATCTCTCACTGCTTCTTTTACATGGTTGTTAAGCCACGGTGGCTCTTTTTTAGTTCTTTTACTGTGTTTCTTAATTTGGGGTATACATTGAAGTTGGGCCTCTATTATGGTGTCTTTAAAAAGGGCCCATGCAACTTGCAGGGATTTCACTTTAGTCACTGTACCTTTTAACTTTCTGTTTAACTAACCCCCTCATTTTTGTATAGTTCCCCTTTTGAAATTAAATGCCACAGTGTTGGGCTGTTGAGGTGTTCTTCCCACCACAGGGATGTTGAATGCTATTATATTATGGTCACTATTTCCAAGCGGTCCTGCTATATAGTTACCTCTTGGACCAGCTCCTGCGCTCCACTCAGGATTAAATCTAGAGTTGCCTCTCCCCTTGTGGGTTCCCGTACCAGCTGCTCCATGAAGCAGTCATTTAAAGTATCGAGAAATTTTATCTCTGCATTTCGTCCTGAAGTGAAATGTTCCCAGTCAATGGGGATAATTGAAATCCCCCACTATTATTGGGTTCTTAATTTTGATAGCCTCTCTAATTTCCCTTAGCATTTCATCATCACTATTACTGTCCTGGTCAGGTGGTCGATAATAGATCCCTAATGTTATATTTTTATTAGAGCATGAAATTTCTATCCATAGAGATTCTATGGAACATGTGGATTCGCTTAAGATTTTTACTTCATTTGAATCTACATTTTCTTTCACATATAGTGCCACTCCTCCCCCTGCACGACCTGTTCTGTCCTTCCGATATATTTTGTACCCCGGAATGATTGTGTCCCATTGATTGCTCTCAGTCCACCAGGTTTCTGTGATGCCTATTATATCAATATCCTCCTTTATCACAGGCACTCTAGTTCACCCATCTTATTATTTAGACTTCTAGCATTTGTGTACAAGCACTTTAAAAACTGTCCCTGTTTATTTGTCTGCCCTTTTCTGATGTGCCAGATTCTTTTTTATGTGACTGTTTATCATCTGATCTGGCCCTTACATTATCCTCTTCCGTCCTCTGTTCCTGACTATAACCTGGAGATTCTCTATCATCAGACTCTCCCCTAAGAGAAGTCTGTGTCCGATCCACATGCTCCTCTGCAGCAGTCGGCTTTCCCCCATCTCCTAGTTTAAAAAACTGCTCTACAACCTTTTTAATGTTTAGTGCCAGCAGTCTGGTTCCACTTTGGTTTAGGTGGAGCCCATCTCTCCTGTATAGGCTCCCCCCATCCCAAAAGTTTCCCCAGTTCCTAATGAACGTAAAACCCTCCTCTCTACACCATCGTCTCATCCACGCATTGAGACTCTGAAGCTCTGCCTGCCTACCTGGCCCCTGCATGCGTGGAACTGGGAGCATTTCTGAGAATGCCACCATAGAGGTCCTGGATTTCAGTCTCTTCCCTAGCAGCCTAAATTTGGCTTCCAGGACATCTCTCCTACCCTTCCCTATGTCATTGGTACCTACATGTACCACGACCACCGGCTCCTCCCCAGCACTACACATAAGTCTGTCTAGATGCCTCGAGAGATCCGCCACCTTCGCACCAAGCAGGCAAGTCACCATACGGTTCTCCCGGTCATCACAAACCCAGCTATCTATGGTTCTAATGATCGAATCTCTCATTACTAACACCTGCCTTTCCTAGCAACTGGAGTTCCCTCCCCCGGAGAGGTAACCTCAGTGCAAGAGGCAACCCTAGCACCATCTGGAAGGAGGGTCCCAACTATGAGAAGGTTTCCCTCTGCTCCCACTGACTGCTCTGCTTCCCTGGGCCCTTCTTCCTCCTCAACAGCACAGAGGCTGTCTGAGCGGAGGTGGGACAACTCTACAGTGTCCCGGAAAGCCTCATCAACATACCTCTCTGCCTCCCTTAGTTCCTCCAGTTCCGCCACCCTGGCCTCCAAAGTCCGTACGTGTCTCTGAGGGCCAGAAGCTCCTCGCACCGACTGCACACATACGCCACACGCCCACAGGGCAGGTAATCATACATGCTACACTCAGTGCAATAAACTGGATAGCCCCCACTCTGCTGCTGGGCTTCTGCCTGCATTGTCTCCTAGTTAATGAAAGGGTGGGTCTAAAGAAAGGGGTTTTGGAATATGGTTTGGATTATAGGTTTTAAGGGGACTACAGGGGAACAGGTAGGACCGACAAGGGACCCCACCCTCCCTTCCCACTCCCCTTCCAAACTCCCTTGCAAAACTCCCTGTTAGCAGCCCCTGTTCACAAGCTCCCTGGTCGCTTGTGCGTGGCTTTAACTCAGGCCAGGGCTTTATAATGCCCCGTCTACTGATTAAGGCTCAGCCAATTACCAGAGGCTTCGAGCTTTCAAACTTTCCTTTGAACGTCAGGGCCTCCAACTGCCAGCCACAGCACACGGTCCTTCAAACCACCAAACAAACAAACAGACTGACAAACACAAGCTCAGCACACAGCAAGTAACCCCAAACACAAACACACTACAGATTGCCAACATATGTTTATACTTTTGCAAGAATGGAAGCTAAATAGGATGATCCAAACCCCTTCCTCATAGAAGACCAGTAGTAACATTTAAAGTTAATTTCACACAGACTGGAATTCAAACCACTAGACCACTTTAAAATGGTTAATATCTGGCTCAACAGATCTGGGAGCAAGGGGGGAACCACACCTTGCCTAATCACAGCCCAATTATAAAGCAACATCCAAAGACTGGTGGATCTATATTTCTGTGCTTTGTCAATTTAAAATTAAACGTTTGGAAATATTTTGCAAAGAATTTTAAGATGAGCAGAAGCCATTTTAGAATACATATTTAGCTAATCCCATCCCTAAAAAGCCCCCAAAACAAAAACAAAAAAATCACAGCACTACCATGATTGATCATTTTCCCCTACTCTTTTTCTGTCTTGTCTATTTAAATTGTGAACTCTTCGGGGCAGGGACTTAGCTTAGCTTATGTTCTTGGTCGGCCACTAGGCTCTATCACAATTAACAATAAACAGCCACATCATGTATGTGACTCAATTCTGGATCCTACCTCCAGAAAGAGAGTCTACCTGGAATTTTATAACTTAATAGCAGACACAGAAACTGGCCAAGCAGTAATAAGTTTGTCATGGAGGTCACTGATTCTGTGACTTCCACAGAGGCTGGCGCGCCTGACCTGGAGACTGCCAGAGCAGCTCAGGTAGCCCTTACACCAGATATACCAGCCGCTGCTGCAGCAGTCTCGGGCCCTCCTGCCCCCCAGGGCTCAGGGCTGGGGGTGCAGGGCGGTGCTTACCTGGGGAGAGGGTTCCCTGCAAGGGTGACAGAAACTCCCCTCCCTCAACTCCTAACTCCATGTGCTGCTGCTGCTGTCTCAGGCACTGCCCCCGTGACTTCCACTGGCCGCAGTTCCCAGCCAATGGGAGCTGCAGAACCAGGGCTTGGGGTGAGACGTAGCGGAGGCCGCATGCGGAGCTAAGAGCTGGGGTTGCCACTTCCCTGGAGCCAGGCAGGGAGCCTGCCCTAGGCCCCCCTTCACCACCACCGAGCAATGCTGGCTATTCCTTATAACCCTATTCTAACTCCAGGTGCTTACACACTGATTATTTAATAATTTGTACCAGTACCTTTCCAGATATTGAAGTTAGGCTGATTAGTTTATAATTCCCCATGGCCTCTTTTTCTCCCTTCTTAAATATAGGTACTATGTTTACCCTTCTCCAGTCCTCTGGGAACCCACCCATCCTCCAGGAGTTCTCAAAAGATAACTGCTAATGTTTCCAAGATTGCTTCAGCCAGTTCCATATGTAACCTGGGATGGATTTCATCAGGTCCTATCAACTTGAACACATCTAACTTATTTAAATATTCTTAAACCTTTCCCTATTTTGGCTTGCTTTCCTCCCCCCCCTCGTTCTTAATATTAACTATACTGAGCATCTAGTCACTATTAATTTTCTTAGCAAAGATTGAAGCAAACAGGCATTAAACACCTAATTTTTCTTGATGTCATAAGTTATTAGCTCTACTTCCCTGCTGAGTAGAAGAGATACTTTGTTTCATCTTTCTCTTGCTCCTAGTGTACTTAAAGAACCTCTTCTTAATTGCCTTTTATGTCCCTTTCTAGTTGTACCTCATTTTGTGCCTTAGCCTTTCTGATCTTGTTCCTACATGCTAGTGCTATACTTTTGTACTCCTCATCAATTTGTCGATGTTTCCACTTTGTGTAGAATTCCTTTTTGGATTTTTAGGTCATTAAAGAGTTCCTGGTGGAGTCGCATTGGATTCTTATTACCCTTCTTATCTTTCCTTCACATTGGAACAGTTTGCAGTTGCGTGTTTAATGTTGTCTCGAGGAAGTGCCAGCTCTCCTGAACTCCTTTTTCTATTAGATTTTCTTCTCATGGGATCTTACCTACCATTTATCTGAATTTGTTAAAGTCTGCTTCTTTTCTTTTTTTTTTTTTTTTTTTTTTTTTTTAAGTCTCCTATCCTTATTCTGCTGTTCTCACTCCTTCCTTTCACTAGAACTATGAAAGCTATCATTTAATAATCACTTTCACCCAAACTGCCTTTCACCTTCAGATTCGCAACCAATTCCTTCCTGTTGATCGGAATCAAGTCTACAATGTTTATCTCCCTGGTTAATTCCGTTCTGGAACAAAAAGTTGTTCCCCACTGCATTCTAAGAACTTACTGGAAATTTTATCTTTTGCCATATTACTTTTCCAACGCCTCCTCCCTTTTTACTCTACCTGTCCTTCCTGATCAAGCTATACCCCTTTATACCAATATTCCAGTCATTAAACTCATCATACCAAGTTCCTGTGATGCCAGTTAAGTCATAATTTAGCTTATGTACTAATACTTCCTGTTTATTCCCCATACTTTTTACATTTGAGTACAGATGACCCCCAGGTTACGCAAACCTGACTCACGCATATCTGCACTTAACAGAAAAAGTTCATAAGCTAGCAATAGGGGTTGGAGGTTTTTTTGGCGAATAATGGTCGAGTATACATTTCCGACTTACGCAAAATTCAAGTTACACCAGGTGTTCCGGAACGGAACGTTTGTGTAAGTTGGGGAGCATCTGTACAGATATCTAAGATGTTGGGCAGATTCCCCCACTAATTTCTCTCTTGTAATTTTCCATGTCCTCCCCACCCCCACACATCTAACCCTTGGGTATGGTCACTTTTTTTATACACTTACCGGTGGGCTTTTATCACATGCCCCCTTTGAACGTAGTTTAAAGCCCTCCTTGGCTCAAAGGGAGCAGGTGTCAAAAGACTACTGAGCTTAGTTCAAGAATATATAGTGACTGTTTCTGCCTCTAATTATCATGGTGAGGACAATGCAGAAGCCATGCTTTTGATTTCTGCAAGACCTTATTACAACAAAAATTATTAGCTGTGTACAAGTATGCAATTTAAACAAAAGTGATGGCAAATTAAATTATTTAACAGCAGTTACAAACCTTGTTCCTCATTTCTTGGACCTCCTTTGGGTTAGTGTTCAATGGAACAAACAGGTTAGGGACAGCAGAGGTGGCAGTTCTATGTCCATCCTCTTTAGTCCACTGCAATGCCAAGAACAGTTCAATAGTCAGAATTGCTGTAATGGCAAGGAATATTAATAGCAGCAAATTTATATAACAACTGATCATGCGTCATCGTACAAATGCAGAAAACTGAATCAATGGTTACATTCTATTCCTTTATAAGAGCACTTAACTCATACACTTCTTCAGTGGTAACAGAGTCAGAAAAGGAATTAAAATAAAAGCCTGCAGAGACACTATCAACTAGAATATCATTTCCATCTCCAAACCTTTGCACTTATTTTACATGTAACACCAGAGATTTCTGAAACTCAAGTAAGTTTATTAGCAGTTCATTTTTCTGTGCGTTTGACAGCACCACATAATTAGACAGGTTCAATGTTTTCCCCGTGTACTTTGTTTCTCACTTGCTGAAGAGACCCTTAGCAATAAAGGAGACAAAAATCCCTTAATACTTATTTTTAAAGGAAAAATTAAAGAAAAAGGCACTTCAAGATATGCTATGCAAAGGGATCTCAATTTTTTTTTTTTAATTAGGTAATTTTTTCTAAAATTGAGTTGACAATGTTCCTTTAAATCACAGGGAAAAAAATCAACCCAGATAAAATTAAGATAAAGCTATAAGTGTTTTTAAATCCTAGTATAGTCATATTCATCTTCACATTTTCTCTTTGAATACTAAAATGAGAGCGAAATCATTGATTCAATCCTCTGATACTTAACAAACATCAAAGCAAACTGAAAGCATAGGATGACAGGAGTGTGAAAAGCAATGTGATGTCACTAACCAGGTTTAGTGAATGATTTTGTACTGTGAAGCAAGAGTGGGCATCACCAAAGTTTTGCATTAAAACAAACTACTGCATTAGAATATACTGTGTTTTCAGAATTGTTTCTGTACAGATAAATAGCTATATCAATACAGCAGCCAAGGGGAACAGTTTGGTGATGTCGAATATTTTATATAACTTATATAGCTCAAAAGATTACAAAAATATCCCAAACACAAACTTAAAGCGCTTCATAGGCTCTTCACAGAAGGTTGTTTTACATGGTCATTGCATCTAGTATGTTGACGGGGTTTCTGTGCCACAACACTAAGCTTTTTCTCTTTACCTCGGATTCATCAAATGCAATATCTCAACAACTCTCAATTGCTATTGCATAGAAAATGCATTGAACATTTAAAACAAACCTGTTTTAGAGAGCAAATGCTATGCACTTTTCTGAGTAATTTCGAGAGACAATAAGATAGCCAGAAATTGTAAAACTTTAAAAAGCAAACAGAATTTTAAAATGTTTTGCACTGTAAAGAAAAAAAATGGAATGAACATGGAGCTGTGGAATACTCACTGATGATTATCTTCTTAGATAAAAATTAATCCAGCTTTTTATTAAAGATAATTTTAATCAAAACATTAAAATATAAAAACAACAGCAGTACAGCAAACTGTTCTCTTTTTAAATTAAGAACAAGCATTAAAAAATTAAGTACACAAACCTGGGACATTGTAAGAATTTTATATTGCTCCAGCACAATAGCTAAACAATATTAATTTCTGAGCCTACTGATGATTTCAGATATTAAATAATTTGATTCTGTTGCATGTGAACGAAGATTAAAAAATTAAGAGTATTGCTCTAAATATGTATGTATGTGGAATGTTTTTTTCATGGCAGTACTGCTTAATATAGAGCTGAAAGTAGCAAGTATGTATTGACTAGTTATTTCCATAAACAAACTTTTAAAAACCAAACAAAAAGTCTTCACACACACACAGAACCTCTTCT
>NC_133773.1:126100183-126126691 GCF_003597395.2 Chelonoidis abingdonii
GTGGAAGCATTAAATACTCAGATTAAAGATTAATAAATGAATTAACCTACATGGTTCTTTTTTCACATTACAGCCTAGACACTAACCTAAGAAAAACTCAGTATTTTGAAATCTCAAGAATCAAATTGTCAGCAAACAAAAAAAAGTAAAACATGACCAAAAAAACTGAAAAACACAAACAACTTAGTTTCTTTATAGCATTTAAGAAAGAATTTTGCATTAATTGTGTAATATGATGTTATTTGCTTTACCAGATTATCAAGCATTCGCATAAGAGCTTCAAACTCCTGCTCTCCAATCTGCCATTTTGGATGGGAAACAGTACCCTCAGCTGCTGGAGACTCAGGAGAACGAGATTTGGCTTTGTATTTCCCAGGATCTAACAGCACTAAGTTGTCCGGCCCACCTGCACTGGCCAGAGTACGTACCTTAAAAATAATTAAACCACATCTTAATTTTTTTTTTTTAACATGAACAATGGACAGTTATAGAAACAGTAGAAGACTCTCTTCTATTTTACAAATTCTAGTCTTACATTTTAAAATTAAATAAATCATTATGACCTTGTAATAAGGAAAGAGTTTTAAGCAATGTGAAAAATTACATGTCGTAACACTCTTGCATTAACGAAAAGTAGACTGATGATTTGGGAGAGATTTATGTAAGATCAGTAGTTCTAGTTTACCAGTTGAACACAGTTACTAAACTATCAGTGCAGTTGCTCCTGCATAATGAAATCAATCCAGGAATCTTTATTTTGTTAGTTTAGACTGAAGCTGTCACTTCTTAATCATTCAATTAACCTTCAAACAGATGGTGGATATGTATCATATTGTTATAGATAGCAGATTCATTATATAATATATTAAGATTCTTACTTGAATCTCACAGGCAACTACTAGATTATGAATATAGTAGAAAGCCTCTTCAACGGTCTCCCCAACTGATACCAAGCCATGGTTTCTGAGAATAAGGACCTAGAAGAAATAGACATTGCAAGGCATGAGAGCTGCTACAAGAAACCTACCTGCCAAGAACTAAACAAACATACCTCCCTTCCTTCCCATTTTCAATAAAAAAAAAAAAAATCACTATTTTCTTTTAATTTTGACCTATGTATGGAATAACTAACCTTGCTTTTAGGTCCCAAATTTTTCTGAATTAACACTTTTTCTTCATCGTCAACCAGAATACCATGGTAGTCATGATAGGTCACTTCTCCAAGAGAGAGTGCTTCTGGTGAAATTGGCAAGAGACCACACTTCATTGCAGAAACCTGAGAAAGATAACAGTAGATTTTGAGAGAGAAATAAATAAAAACAAGAAGTCATTGGTGTACATTATATACACTAATGTGCATAGTGGAGGGTGAAATTTCATTGTTAATATTTAAATACAACTGACACATTTAAAAGCAGGAGAACTGAAGATTGGTCAGAAGACAAGACAAATGTGAAAAGATTTAGAAAATCAGCCTCTTATCCTTAATTCATACTCTGTTTTAAGTGAATATTTTAAAATACAAGATTATAAGTGACAAGCTTTCCTGCAGCTTATTACACAAAATCACAGTTAAAAATAACAACCATTGTTAAAGCTTTCAACAATCCTCAGAATATGATCCAAAATTAGGAACTTACTCAATTTCGGTCTTGTTATCCACCTTAAAATCATTTTATTGCTGTTCTGAATCAATTTAATATGAAAAATATCAAAATAAGAACAGCAGTAAAGCAATTTCCTGAATATTTGAAACTCAGTCACTGGGTTGGCTCCTAAAAAAGCTTCTGAGGTGAATTTGATAATGATTATAACTAGTTGTTCTTGGAGATGGATAAAAACAGGGTTCCACAAGTCAACATGGGCATCCACAAAGCCCACTGTTTGAGATCAATGCTGCTACTTGTGCTGTGAAACAGTTACAGATGTGCTACCAGAACAAAATGTAGATAAGATGCAAGTACTCCTTACTGGGCCACTGGAGGACACTTTACCTTGTTATGATCCATTGACTGAAAAGGTTCTATTACAATCTGAAATTTGCCATTTGTCTAGTGTTACTCCTAAATGTTGATCCAAGATTTCATATTCATAAACAACATTAGCACAGACAGGGCCCAATTTTGCAAGCACTCAGAGGGCAGGAATACTCAATAATATAACATGATATATGGAGATATACCTATCTCACAGAACTGGAAGGGACCCTGAAAGGTCAGTCAGTCCAGCCCCCTGCCTTCACTAGCAGGACCAAGTACTGATTTTGCTCCAGATGCCTAAGTGGTCCCCTCAAGGATTGAACTCACAACCCTGGGTTTAGCAGGCCAATGCTCAAACCACTGAGCTATCCCTCCCCCCATATGAACAGGCTCATTAACTATTTGACTTCAAATAGGACTCCCCATTAGAATACGGATTTAAGGGGATCAAGCCGTTAAACTATTAAGTAAATATATGACTACTTGGGACCAGCTACACTTCTCTTAAAATCTACAATCTTACCGCTGCCCCTGCTGGTGTATGGATATGAACAATGCATTTAACGTCAGGTCGAGCAGCATAAATTGCAGAGTGCAACGTAAAACCAGCTTGATTTACTCCCAGGTTAGTGCTTCCACGATCAACTATATCTCCTTGAATATTGATTTTAACCTGACAATATAAGAAAACATTGTAATAAAAAGTTTTATAAGTTATTGTTGTCCCAAACATATTTAATTCAGCATCTTCCTATGGCAGTTTTAAAAATTATATTATTGTATTTTAACAATATCATACTACACAACAATATGTTACATATAAATGTATATAAACCAATGGCATTAACAGCTACAATACTAAGCTTTAAGATTAATATATTTTAAACAGCTGTAGAATTGGTCTACAGTAACACAAAATGAGCTTTCTATATCATTGTTCTTTTGTAAGAAATCAAATCCATCAACAAGCAATTGTATGAACAAATTATTTCCCACCCTCTACATTGTTCAACTTTCACTCCCTTGATTCTTGTGATGACATTTCCACTAGTTCTTCACTGATCAGAGAGTCTTTCAGCCTAGACATGGCCTGAATTACTAATGTAAAAACACAAGCAAGGAGAAAAAGCCTTTTAGAAAACTAACACAAAACCTTTCAGTCCTCTTTTATACATCATAATGCAACAAGAAAGAGTACAAGCTCACTTCTTTGCCTACTTCTTTTCAGATCACCTTTGTTTAGCTGCTAATAATAAGGATCCCTTAACATTCAGCTCCTGGAATGTTATTCAGGCCCCTCTTTTTCCTCAATGATTAATCTCAAATCTAGAAAGAAAGAAATCTGATCCTTTTATACTTGATTTCTTTTTCCTTTCCGGCTGCAAACAAGTATCTACAGGCTGTCAATGAATCTTGAGACTATGTATAGAATACTTTACTTTGGTCTTTGATTGGCAACTAAAGCTGTCTTTGAAAGTATGTAGACTTTTTATATGTAAATTGGACCATCATCAGTGTTTAATTTTGAGAACCTTAAATACTAGTTGATTAAGAAATGCAGTTAAATTCTTGCCCTCTAGGCTTACTAGGACACCCCACCCCATAGCCACAGATTTGTACTGAATGCTTGTTTTTCCAGAAGTTCAATCTTACAGGTAATGTCTTGATTTTCTTTAATTGTTGCAGACAATAATATACAGAGTTCAGTTATTTTCCCTCTTTTCTCTCTTATCCTGTTCTCAACCCTTACTAACACCATTGTAGACAGAACTATGCCGTTTTCCAAAATAGTGTCAGAGAGGACTAAGACATCTAGTTTGGGGATCAGTGGCCACTACAGGCATAACTAATGAATTAGTCTTAGTGTTAAATTCTTCCAGCATTGCCATGCATGGTACCACGGCTTTATGTCCATTTGAGGGGTGCTGCAGTATACAAGCCTCTGAGTCACTGCTGGATCTTCCTCAAGCTTGATGAGAAGTAAAGCAGTCTTGCATCACTGGGCTTTATTTTTTTTTTTAAAGAAGAGATTTTTAGTTGCATAGGCGGCTTTATAACACTACCCTCCCACAAGCAATATCTGAAAGTCACATGACAAAAACAAAATTATAACCTTTGACACAACTGTGCCAACTTGATTTTTTCAGCTATCTGTCACCACAGTCCCATTGCCCTAAGTCTACTCCTGTTATTATGCACTACTATTTATTTTCAACAAGATCTGGAAAAGTGAATATACTTGGTTAATCCAAATCTATTGTCTTTCTGTAATCCAGAATTAAAGGCAGCAAAGGAAATACTTAGCACTTCATGTCTTGAAATCACTGCAAAATCATTAAACTACAAATATATATTAACCTAGAACACAGGTACTGTAAGTACATGAAGAAACTGAGGAAGAGAGATTACAGAAATTGCCCAAGATAACAGACGGAATTAATGTTGGAGAAAGGACTAGAACTCAGGAATTCCCCATTCTCAGTCTTGCGCAGTTTTTATGTAATTAATACCTCAAATTAAAATGTATGATAATATAGATTTATTTTAGTATATGAAAAAAATTAAGGACCAAGAGTTTATACTCAAATTACAATCTGAAATTTTATGTCCATTAAAAAAGAAGTATCTTACTTCCAGCATGAAGGATACTGAAATCAGTCAAACTCTTCAAAAAAAAAAACAAAAAAAAAACAGGCAACAAAACTGTTCTGGCCTTAAGACTACAGCAGCAAATAACTTGTAGTATCTTCTAAAACATGCTTATCTAAGTTTAACATACATATATGTTAGACAGAATTTAGATGTATATATCCATGTTCTATTGGTATAGAAATAGAAATTAGCACTTACCAAACTGGATGCAGAAACCTCACTGTAAAGAAGTCCAAAAGGTACAATCAGGAAGTGCTCCTGCTCAGAACTTACTCTGGCCTAAAAATACAAGAGTGAAAGCTAAACCTTTACAAAAAAATTGTAATATTTTAAATTCAAGTTCTGTTTTGTAAGCCCTAAGAAACATGCCATACAATAAAATTACAAGAGTTGTTGAACACGGGAGATGTACATATTCCAGAAGCATAAACAGTTATGCCATATCCACTATAATTGACATAATTTATTAAATCATAGTACACTTGCTAATAGCCCATGTTTAATAAGGCCTCAGGGAGGCCCAGGCTACAGTCTCTCAGGCTGATGGAAGACCAAGGTATAAGTAAGACGCCAAGGGGGTGCTCAGATCCTACAATAACGAAGGACCGATAACAACCTGGATAGATGAGTGGTTCCCTAATACCCTACAGGAAGCACAGTTTTGAAGAAGCAATATTGTCACTCATAGCGTTAGTAGCCTAGAAAAATATCTGGATTGGGGATTATGAAGCAGAAAACTTATGGAAATTTAAGCAACCCAACTAAAGGGTTTGAAGATCTTGACTTGGGTGGGATGAACCCTTTAACTTTTTGATGGTGGTGGGGAGGGTAGCATGCCTGGGGGCTCTCCACCAACTATCCTTCTCTTTACATAGCAATGTTTGCCTCAGGGTTTAACACACAGATGATGGAGTTCATAACTCAAAATTAATTTTTAGTTTGTAAACTGTTTAGGGCAGGAACTATATCTTTGTTATGTTTTTAGAGTGCTGTGCACAAAGTAGCTATGGCCTTGTCAAACAGATAGTTAAGGGTTAATGTCTCTTTTACCTGTAAAGGGTTACAAGCAGCGAACCTGGAACACCTGACCAGAGGACCAATCAGGAGACAAGATACTTTCAAATCTTGGTGGAGGGAAGTCTTTGTGTTGTGTTGTTTGTTTGTCCGTTGTTCTCTCTGGGTTCTGAGAGTGACCAGACGTACATACAGGCTCTCTAATCTTCTGTTCAAATTTAGTAAGTAGCAGCAGAAAGGCGGTTTTAGTCTTTTGATTGTTTTCTTTATTTGCAAATGTGTATTGTATTTGGCTGGATTTAATGCTGATTTTAACTTGTATTTGTACTGCTGGGGAGGCTCTCTCTGTGTGTCTATAAGCTGAAAGACCCTGTAACATTTTCCATCTGATTTTACAGAGATTATTTTTACTTTTTTTCTTTCTTTTATTAAAAGCTTTTCTTTTTAAAAGACCTGATTGATTTTTGGTTATCTTGTGTAAGAACCCAAAGGGGAGGGGGTCTGTACTCACCAGGGAATTGGTGGAGAAAGGAGAGAAGGGGGAGGAAAAACCTGATTTCTCTCTGTGTTTAGTCACTGTCTCTCTCCTCGGGGGGGGGGGGTGAATTTCGTCTTTGTTTTAGATTCAAGGAGCCTGAATCTGTATTGCCTCTTGGTGAGGGGAAAAGAGGAGGGGGGAAGGTGACATTCATCTCTGTTTTAGGATTCAAGGGTTTGAATCAGTGATCTTCCAGGGTAACCCAGGGAGGGGAAGCCTGGGAAAGGCAACGGTGGGGGAAAGGGTTTACTTTCCTTGTATTAAGATCCAGGGGGTCTGGGTCTTGGGGGTCTCCTGGGAAGGGTTTGGGGGCCAGAAAGTGTCCCAAAACACTATATTTTTGGGTGGTGGCAGCCTATCAGATCTAAGCTGATAATTAAGCTTAGAGGAATTCATGCTGGTACCCCATCTTTTGGACACTAAGGTTCAGAGTGGGGGTTTATACTAAGACAGGCCTCTAGATGCTATTGCAGTATAAGCAGAATTATAACTTATATCACGTTGTAAAATAGATCAAACGATGCTTCAAGATGTGCTGCGAGCTTAACTGCACACATCAGCAAAAGCAATGGATTAACTGTGCACACCCTTGTACACCAGAGATCAAAATAGGATGGTTTTTCATAGTCCCATAGATAATTTCAAACCTCCATCTAAATGATCCATTAGCAGTTTTATGAAACTAAATGCATGATTCTTTTCTTATCTCCTCTTCTACCATTAACCCACATTCCTTTTTTAATTCATGAATTTTATTAGGATCTAACTACTTGATGCTTTCTCAGGTCTATTCACTATGTATAACAGTGATACTCACACTGAGACTCACAAGCTGTAAGCAGCTCTTTAATGCATTTCCAGTGGCTCTTTGCAGCACATGATATTAAAACACTGTCTGATTTAATTATTAACCGATCAGGATGCTTTTACTATGTTATTAACAAACTATAGTTGATAAAATAATACTTGGTCATTTTGCTGTGAGAATATTAGTTACACACACATACACACACACACACACGTCACACTACTGTGGCTCTTTTGGGTAACGTTAATCACTAGCTCGGCTCTTGAATCACTGAGGTCTGCATACCACTGATGTATAACATTAAATTAGAGCTGTCAAGCAATTAAAAAAATTAATTGTGATTAATCACACAATTAAAAAAATTAATCATGATCAATCACGCTGTTAAACAATAGAATACCATTTATTTAAATTTTTGGGTGTTTTCTACATTTTCAAATATACTGATTTCAATTATAAACACAATACAACGTGTACAGTGCTCACTTTATATTTATTTTTATTACTAATATTTGCATTGTAAAAAACAAAAGATATAGTATTTTTCAATTCACTTAATACAAGTACTATAGTGCAATCTCTTTAGCATGAAAGTTGAACTTACAACTGTAGAATTATGTACAAAAATAACTGCATTCAAAAATAAAACAATGTAAAACTTTAGAGCCTACAAGTCCACTATGTCCTATCTCTTGTTCAACCAATTGCTCAGACAAACAAGTATGTTTATTTTTTCAGGAGATAATGCTGCCCGCTTCTTGTTCACAATGTCACCCTGAAAGCGAGAACAGGTGTTCTCATGCAGTGTTGTAGCCAGCGTTGCAAGATATTTACATCCCAGATATGCTAAAGATTCATATGTCCCTTCATGCTTCAACCATTATTCCAGAGAGCATGCGTCCATACTGATGATGGGTTCTGCTTGACAACAACCCAAAGCAGTGTGGCCTGACGCATGTTCATTTTTATCATCTGAGTCAGATGCCATCAGCAGAAGGTTGATTTTCTTTTTTGGTGGTTTGGGTTCTGTAGTTTCTGCATCAGAGTGTTGCTTTTTTAAGACTTCTGAAAGCATGCTCCACACCTCATCCCTCTCAGATTTTGGAAGGCACTTCAGGTTCTGAAATCTTGGGTCTGGGCTGTAGCTGTCTTTAGAAATCTCACATTGGTACATTCTTTGAGTTTTGTCAAATCTGCAGCAAAAGTGTTCTTAAAATAAACAACGTGCTGAGTCATCATCATAGATTACTATAACATGAAATATATGGCAGAATGCGGATAAAATAGAGCCAGAGACTTACAATTCTCCCTCAAGGAGTTCAGTCACAAATATAATTAACACATTATTTTTTAACAAGTGTCATCAGCATGGAAGCCTGTCCTCTGGAAATGTGGCCAAAGCACGAAGCGGCATATGAATGTTTAGCAGATCTGGCATGTAAATACCTTGCAATGCCGGCTACAAAAGTCCCATTTGAAAGCCTGTTCTCACTTTCTGGTGACACTGGTAAATAAGAAGTGGGCAGCATTATCTCCCATAAATATAAACAAACTTGCTTGTGCTAGCGATTGGCTAAATGAGAAGTAGGACTGAGTGGATTTGTAGGCTCTCAAGTTTTGCATTGTTTTGTTTCAAACAACAAAAGTTTGTTTCAAGTAACAAAAAAGAATCTATATTTCTAACTTACATTTCCATGATAAAGAGATTGCACCACAGTACTTGTATGAGGTGAACTGAAAAATACTGTATTATTTTTTACAGTGCAAACATTTGTAATAAAATTAATACAAAGTGAGCATTGTACACTTTGTATTCTGTGTTGTAATTGAAATCAATATATTTGAAAATGTAGAAAAACAGTCACAAATATTTAATAAATTTCAATTGGTATTCTATTGTTTAATAATGCGATTAAAACTGTGCTTAATCATGATTAAATCGTGTGAGTTAACTGTGATTAATAGACAGCCCTACATTAAATGAAATGTGTTTTATGTGGCTCAAAGTCAGGAAATATTATTCCAGAGATCAATTGTCTATAAATGCCAATCTAAGAGCCAATGCAGCCAACAATTCAGTAATTTAGATTCCTAACAGTTATTTGAAGATGCAGATCCTCTCTGGCTGGGCTTTTCACACTCTGTCATTCTTGGTAGTCATCTTAATACTTTAAATAAATCCTACATTTCCATCTTAAGTTTCTGCTCACTGGGAAAGTCCTCTCTCATTCTCAGGGTGGGAACAGCAGTCACAATCTCACATCAGTTCAGTTGAGAATAAGGTAAACAGTATAATGCAGGGCACTCAATCTGAAACTGCAGACAATATTGAGCAGCCACAATTCCAATTCTTTTTACATGGACAGGATGAACTAAAACTAGACAATGTTGTTGTTTGCTTCTAGGAACAAGTGCCGTATATACTCGTTCATTAGCCCATTCGTTTATAAGCTGACTCCCCAAGATGGTTAGATAAAAATAGCAAAAACTGTATGTCCCTTTCATAAGCCAATCCTGTATTTCAGGGGTTGACAAACTTTGGCTCCTGGCCCATTAAGGTAAGCCTCTAGCGGGACTGAACGTTTTGTTTACCTGGAGCGTTCACAGACTGAGGGGTTCCGTGCCTGTGAATGCTCCAGGTAAACAAAAGGACAAGGTATTAGATATTCAATTCAATGATTCCATAGAGTTTAAAATCATCAAATTTTGGTGCAGACCCATTTATAAGCCAACCCCCCCTCTCTGATGCGTCACTTTTACCAAAAATATTCGACTTAAGAATGAGTATATACGGTAGGTCACATTCCAGTTATTTGAAGGCTGAGGCCTGAGCAGTCACTCTCTCAGTTCTGGTATGAGACATTTCAAAACTAATAGTTTGTCCTTTGTTCGAAACATATTTTCTGTATGCAAGGGATAAAACAAAAAACAAATATGATGGAGCCATAGCATAAGAGAAATAAAATAGTAAAATAAAAAGTCCTTAGTTGCTTATTTTGTTTTAATCATTTAGTTACCCATCACCCTCAAGTGCATTTTTCCATTAATGAACAACATGTCTACCTAAAGTTGACTAATTTTCTATACTCCAAAATGGGTTTTAGATTTTAAACTAGCGAATAAATTGATTAATGCATTGTTACATTACATAAGGGATTTTCCTAGGGAAAAGTGGTATTAAAGGGCTAGATTTCATACTATTTTTAGCCTTTAGAAAAAGAAAGAAAGAAAAAGGATCCAAAGTCCATTTACTTCAATGGGGACTGAATCCAGTGCCAAAAGTATCACCTGTTATACAATTACCATTCCAGGATTCCTCTCCAAAAAGGATAATAGAATCCAGAAAGTATTCTTTTATTTTTTCTAATCCCAATGGTCCAAGATTGATGGAGATCTCTTCACATTTTAGGATATAATTTTTACCTCACTTCCAACTCTTCTAATTTAAAGTCTCTACTTCACAGATGCCATTGCTCAAGTACAGCTCCTTTTATAAGAGCCACTTATACCACTCTGTAAATCACCCTATGGTGACTGATTTAAGACTTGCTATTAGCTTAACCTCTACTGACTCAGATACATAGGGAGAGCTATGGTCTTTTCAAAACTCAAGCGATCCCACTTGACTGTGTACCATGTTGTTATCTCATTAATTTAACTGTTGCTCAGTCATTAGTGTTTATCCTTCTGCAGGCATTCCAAATCAAATACCCAGTGAGGGCCTGCTCATGCAAGGTCAAGGGAATTCAGGCACTTCACACATCAAATATCAGTAAGACCAGCTGTTAAATTTAATGCAAGTACAATATAAAGTCTTCAGTTTATAGGACTCGTTTAATTAGTATAAAGTTTTTAAGTGGACAAAACTGTACAACTTTTAAAGCAAATATGCAAGGCAAATACATCCAGTAAAACATGAAGACCTATAAAAGTTAATAAGGCGCTTTATCAAAAAGAGAGGTAAGAAACAAAGAGTGTCAACCCCAATCGTCTTTGTGCAAATATGCACAACAGCCCTAATAGTTTTTTATGGTCATTGTTTCATTAACAGCTATTTGGAGGTTATTTTTAACATATTAGATCAATTTTTCAAAATGACGACACCTCCTCCAACAGATGAGTAAAGGGTGAACCATATTACGTGGTTATACAACAAACCAATAGAGGAAGGAGTCCTCTACATGGAATCATTTATGTTCTGCTCATAAGTCAAGCTTTTAAGGTCCTCTACAGATCACTATTTATGCTCTATTTTGTACTAGTGGTACAAATATTAGTCTATATGTTCTCACCATTTAAGTTTGCCTGCTTCCCCTACGATTAGCCATAAATAATTTACTTATATAGAATTCTACAATCCAGGAAAAGAGAAAAATGGAATTTTAGGAGACATTTCTGATTGGCAAGACAAAGATCTGATCTTGAATGTCA
Organism: Chelonoidis abingdonii; assembly: GCF_003597395.2. Classification (NCBI taxonomy): domain Eukaryota; kingdom Metazoa; phylum Chordata; order Testudines; family Testudinidae; genus Chelonoidis; species Chelonoidis abingdonii. The sequence goes on from NC_133773.1 coordinate 126,111,606, forward strand.
CAGATAATTGAAAGTTATTGTGAGAACAAAATTTCCTTCATCTCTCTCCATCTTAGCAATGCCACTTGCATAAAATGAACGCTTTTCAGAAGCATAACCTGAAAGAGGAGAACAGAAACTGCTCTCCATATAAAGCAAAATACCCATGAAGATACAATTTATTTTTTAGAGATGTAATAAATTAATTTGAAGCAACTTAAGAAGAATGGCTCTAGATTTGGGCAAAGGAGAGTCTGGTTCAAGCTGAAATGTAAGGAGAAAACTGAACTGCAAACACTGATCTTTGAGTCTGACACTGTGAGGAAAGCTTTCTTTGCTATCTTTTACGGTTCAAATCGATAGTTCTGTTACGTATATTGATAGCATTTCAACATTTATAATCAAACTATTTAGATATAGTGCTTTTTTCCCCTCAGTCTAGTTACTGGTTATTATCAAGAAAGACTTGTGGGCATCCTTTAGTCTGCAAGAGACAGTGGGAACTGCAGCCTATGATATAGATGGTTTGCAATGTCTCATGTGACTGAATAGTCTAATCCGAGATTTGCATGATCTTTGGCAGTTATTGCAAAAGTACGTATCTCAGATGGGAGCTGCTTGCTTCCTACAGGCTGTTTTCTCTTCAAGCTGTAGGAGCCAGCTCCTGTCATGGACTTTGATGCCCTGATGGAAATGATGGCGCCACTTGTTACAATCACTTGCCAAGATTTCCCACTGGTCAGGATCAATTCCGAATTCCTTCAGAGCTCACTTGCATGTTTCTTTATAACAAAGCTTGGGACGTCCTGTTGTTCTTGTTCCCTATGATAGCTCCCGCTATAGCATGTCTTTGGTTATGCGTCCGTCTTCCAACCTCAGATGACCCAGCCAGTGCAGTGGTCTTTGCCTGTGCAGGGCTGTCACACTTGGTAAATTTACCCTTTGAAGAACCTCTGCATTGGTGACTTTATACTGCCATTTGCTGTTGAGTATGAGGCATAAACAACATAGGTGGAAACTGTTTATGCTCATCAGGGGAAAAGGATAAGCTGTCCGTGTTTCCCCACCATCCATGAGCGTGCAGACGATGCAAGCTTGGTACACTAGCATTTTGGTCTTGATGTTAAGCTTGGAGCTGTTCCAGGCTCTTTTAGTAAGTTTGCTAAAGGTGGTGGTAGCCTTTCCAATGCAAACATTTAGTTCTTCATCCGGTGAGAGGTTGGTGGTCACTGCAGAACCTAAGTAGCTGAACTGTTGGATTAAATTTAGCTGGTTTGCATTTAAGGTAATTGAAGGATCTTGTGGAACCCCCTGTCCTAACACAACCGTTTTCTTGATGCTGATGGTGAGAGCAAATGCCTGACAGGCACTTGAAAGGTGGTCCATGAGTTCTTGTAGTAGATCTTCGTTGTGGGCTATGAGGGCAGCACCATCAGTGAACAGAAGTTCCCTTATTAGCATCTTTTTGACTTTGGTCTTTGACTTAAGTTGGAACAGGTTGAAGAGTTTCCCAGCTGATCTTGTGTGGAGATACGCTCCATCTTTCATGTTCTTAAACACACAGTTCAAGAGTACCGAGAAGAAGATTCAAAAGCATGTAGGGGCAAGAATACAGACATGATATTTTCAACTCCAAGAAAAGTGCAGAGGGCAAAACCACTGTATATTGCCTTTGTGAACCTAACCAAAGCATCTGACACAGTCAGCAGAGCAGGTCTGTTTGCAATACTAGAAAAGAGAGGATGCCAACCAACCCTGTTAAGTCTTATACCTTCATTCCACAACAACATGAGAGCAACTATCCAGTTTGACGGATCCACATTGGACAACTATCAGGAAAGAAATACAGTAGAACCTCAGAGTTACGAACAGACCAGTCAACCACACAGCTCATCTGGTACCAGAAATATGCAATCAGGCAGCAGCAGAGACCAAAAAACCTAACCAAACAAAATAAATACGGTACAGTACTGTGTTAAACATAAACTACTAAAAAAATACAGGGAAGTTTAAAAAAAGATTTGACAATGTAGGAAACTATTTCTGTGTCTGTTTCATTTAAATTAAGATGGTTAAAAGCAGCATTTTTCTTCAGCATAGAAAAGTTTCAAAGCTGTATTAAGATCAATGTTCAGTTGTAAACTTTTGAAAGAACAACCATAACGTTTTGTTCAGACCTATGAACATTTCAGAGTTATGAACAACCTCCATTCCCGAGGTATTTGTAACTCTGAGGTTCTCTTGTAATGTCTTTGTTTTCCATTAGACTGAGCCCTTGATATGACTGGTAACTACTGCTTATAATATTCTAAAGATTTGATAAGGGATATATATACTCAATGCCTTCTGGACAATTCTTGCTTGTAAATATTTTTACCACCATATCTGTATCTCCCATATTGGGCTTTTGAAACAGGGGGCTTGATTCTCCAACTCCTTGATTCACAGCTGCCTGACCTCAGGTCAAGTTAAGGCTGCACAGGGGCAGCCATAATTTATGTTAGTGGAAGACTGGGTGTAACAAAGCTCTACTCTGCCACTTTACCTCCTCCTGCCTATGCTCGGCCCCTGGAATGCCCCCAGTATGGTCCTGCCTCCCTCTTTATACAAGGGGATTTGTGGGTGGATGGCTGACAAAAGGTAGTGGAGCTGCCTTTGCCAGATCTTTGCTAGTGGAGAGTTCCCTGACATAGTAAGATGCTTGCTACAGAAATAGAATAAGAGTATTAAGTGAGGCTATTGGGCCCATTTCAGATTTTTAAGAACATTTGTACCTTTTTCTTTTTAAGGGTCAGAGCTGTATGAATGCCACTCTACAGCAGCACCAGATTTATATTCAACAAAAATCTGACTCTTTTCAATAAGAATTGCTACCTCCAGTCACTCAAAGTACAGTGCCATCTATCAGTCTCACTTAGTGGAACTAAGGGAAAAGAGTTATCCCACACATAAAGGAAACTTTCATGGAAAGGCAAATGGAGAAGAGGGTCATAGTGACACTAGTTTTCCTTCTCTAACTTTAGAGATAAGAGGTTATTTTAGATGACTGTCAACACAGAAGATCATATATAAAAATTCTTTCATACACAAGGTATGTATTAATAGTCCCCTGGTGCACATCATGGAGTGTCTTAATTCTGTCTTTAACACCATGACTATTACTTATCATTGTGGATCATTTGTCAGTTAATAGTTTGTATAGCTATTTCCACTCAATCAATAGCAAATATTGATCAAATAGCTTATTGATCAATTACTCAATCAAATAGCTTATTTTAATTAATAGCAAATATTGATCAAATCAATAGCAAATATTGATCAAATAGCTTATTGATCAAATACTCAATAGCAAATATTGATCAAATCAATAGCAAATATTGATCAAATAGCTTATTGATCAAATACTCAATCAAATAGCTTATTTTAATTATGTTCAGAAAAACACTTGCATGATGGTACTGTACACATACTGCTTCAAAAATGTAACATTCCTCACACATTATCACTATACTCCTCTACTAAATTACTGCCAGGCTTAACCTGATGAAGACATCTTTAAAAGTGGCCTCAAGAAATATCTTTTTAAACAGTTCTTAGAAAAAAATAAAAAATAAAAAATAAAAAAAACCCACCAAACCCTAAATTACTAACAGGCAGCCTGATTATTTTTCCTTCCCAATATTTCCTTTTATTTAATACTCAGTGAAAACAGAAATTGGCAAAGAGGAGCCTAAGTCAAAAAGCAATTAAGGGAGAAAAAAGGCTTGTTTGGTTTCTCCCCTGGAAGAGGGGATGACTCCTCTGGAAGGTGAGTCTCATGGCTTGAGATATGATGCCACAAAACACATGCAACCAAGGGGTCAACTGACCATTTAAATTCATGTCTCTCATACAATGTTTGTACATCCCATCTAAAATGTATTTAATTACTGCAATAAAGTAGCAAATTAGTACTTTTATATTGGCATTATTTTCCTCATACACTTACCAATTTTGAATTTGACAGTTTTACCATCATTCCTTATACTGAGACACATCAGCTTGGATGGCTCACTGTCACCTCAAGCTTGACATGATCACAACCAGGAAGCTTCTCACTTAAATCCAGTCTGCTATCCCGTTCTTCATTAGGGCTGATAATATTATCATCCTCCTCATAACTTGGGGATGGGGAGAAGGGTGGATGGAGAGTGGTTAAAATTTAACCCTTTTCTCTCCTTTTCACCTTCCATCTAGGCACTGAAGATGCACTGTTGCATTTTAATCACATTTCTAAAAATGTCTTTCCATGCTTATTGCCAAATCATTCTTCCATGTCAGAATCAACTCTTGCCTTGAATACCGCAATCTCTCTCAGAACCTTTCGATGTTAACCTTGCCCTCTACAGTCTATCCAAAATGCTGCTGTCAAAATCATCTTTCGTACCAATGTCAGCAACCTCACCGGCTCCCCACTGCACTATGCATCAACTTCAAACTTCTTATAGCCTTGTTTCAGAGACCCTACATCTCTGCCAGCAGCTCCTTTCATGTGCCTTTGTCCTCACTACTCTACTGGTGATGCTAGTCTTTCTATACCTACCTCTCTACCTACTCTGAGCCATGGAAGAAAGTATGGATATGTTTATGAACTTTATGCTTAGAAAGGCACCACTTTACTTCATTCAAGTCTCTCTTACACTATCAATTCTGTCAGCTCACCTATCCAAAGTGATGGGGGAGGTATATAAAAATTTGTTACTGGAACCATTAAGATGTTTATATTCTTTAACAAGACACTATGCGATCTTATTAGCATCACTGTTGCCTTTCAATGAACCTTTTCCTTTATTTATGACCCACACTAGTTGTGTCATGGATGGGCAAGAGCTATTTGTTTTTACAAAGTACGCACCACTGATTTTAGATACTCAAGAAAATACTTATCAGTAATAACAAATGTCATTATTAATTTAAATAGTAACATTAGCCATCTAAACCAATTGAAAAAAAAAAATTAAGGGCAGCCACTGTAATATGCCAGAACAACAACTTCACATTTGGAATATCCATACACAATTCAGCTCTGTTATGAAGACAATAGACTGGATTTCCTACTACAGCTGTGACTAATTATGACACCCATTTTAGCCCCTCATCTGGCTCATGACACTTCCCTGCGCTGCGTCATTCTGTCAAGTATTATTATAAGTGCCAGTAATTACTCACTCAGTCACAATGAAAATAGCTGGCAGAGAGTGTTAAGCTAAGTGTTCTAAGATCAAATGTACCAGAGGTTTCTGATTCTCAGAAAGGGTTACTATTGTACTATAGGCATTTGCATAATTTTCAGTAATATTTAATTAAATGATTAAACACAAATATACATTTTATTATATTGAAAAGAACTCTAAGAAGTTGCCTATTGAATGGTAAATAACAATTATTCATTCCACTCAAGACATTAAATGCTTGAGCCTTTGAAAAAAAAACAAAAAAACGTGTTTCTTCAGGAGGACTTTGGTGTACAGTCTCTTAAGACTCTATTCAAGCTAAACTGGGTGACATCCAAGCTGTTCTATTCTTAATTCTTGACATGCCGTGATGAATCTCTTCTCTATTATACTGTTTTCAATACCACTTCATTTCTGTTGCAATCAATAAGAGAGTGGGAAAGAGATGGAAAATATCTATAGAGCAATTGTTTAGCTATGTGTTGATCCAATACTCACTGTTATATGATTGTAAATAAGCTGAGACCACCCGAAGAGATCTGCTAATCTGTAGAAAGCTGCTAATTTACACCGCAATAACTTCTCCCCTTTCTCATACGCAATGGAATCCGACCCTCTAAGGTCATTCACTGGTGTCACCATGCCAAGACCTGAAATGGAAGAAGAAAAAGTATATGTAAATCATGCGCTCAATATCTCAGTTAATGTCCAAAAACATTCTGCCACATCTACTGTAGTTGTTTTTATAATGTTACTGTTAGTTGACTGAACAACCTAAGAAGTCAAAAATTATTAGGTTTCAAAAGGGATATACTTTCTAGCCTCCACCAGCTAGACCTCCGAAATTGAGCATTTCATTTTTCCATGGGCAGCCCATTTGGTAAAGATTTGTTAAATACAGATAGCATTATTCAGCTGTACTGGAGATTATTAGTGACAGTGTATTTTTCAATTACCATGTCTAATTTAAAATGGCTTTAATATAAACTAGGGGTTCTCAAACTTCATTGCACTGCAACCCCCTTCTGACAACCAAAATTACTACATGACCCCAGGAAGGAGGACCAAACACAGAGCCCTTCCGCCCTGGGCAGCAGGGCCAAAGCCGAAGCCCGAACCCCGCCCTTCTGGGGAGGAGGGGGATGAAGCCTAAGCTTGAGGGCTTCAGCCCTGACTGGGTGGGGGCTGTAACCTGAGACACATCGCCCAAGGCTGAAACCCTAAGAATGGTGGGGCTTGGACTTTTGGCTTCAGCAAGTCTAATGCCAGCCCTGGCAACCCCATTAAAACAGGGTCACATTCCACTGTGGGGTCCTGAGTCACAGTTTCAGAACCACTGATATAAATAATATACACAAATAATTATTCTTTATATCACTCCAGCATTTACAAGTTACTTTGATTTCTTTATTTTTACAGCATCCCTGCAAACAAAATGGGCTGGTATTTCAGCTTGTTCACAACATTGTACCTTCATTTCAAAACTTCCTTAAAAATAATTCAAGTACCCATTACAAGCTGTGGCACAGCTTTATCACAAATGATCCCTGAACACTCACTCATGTTTAATGCAGCCATTCCACCTTGTGGTGTCGCTGGGTAGACATTTGGTATATTTGTTGTCATGAAATCTGCAATCTGCTGTAAAGCCAACAAGCCTGTTGGGTTTTTTCCTTTCTTAAACTGTTCCTGGATCATGGATTCCAATTCTTCACAAAAGGCCTAGCAACAAAGTATTGGATATTGTTAAACATCACAAAATTGCAGAACCATAACCAACCTGATTGCTAGCCTCACGCATTCCTTCCCTAGTATCTTCTCAGCACCCTTCAGAGGGAAACACACTGCACACTGTCCCCTGCCAAGTCAGCTGGTGGCAGATTTATTGGGCCTGTTTCTGTCACTTAAAAATTTTGCTCTCCGCATTTACAAGTGGCATGAGTTTTATCAGCCTTTGCAAACTAAAACTTCCCGCTGCTCATGAAGAAGGATAATACAACATATATGACGACTGTCAGACATGAAGCAGAGAGCTAAAGCTTGCAGGAAGGGGGAACAAACTGAAATAGGGATATTAGCTGGTGGGATCAATACAACAGGGTTGCTGCCTACCTGAAAGGAGACAACCCTAATTGTGACATCACAAAACATGCATACTTATTCTTCTCAGAGAAAACATTTCATGAAAAGTGAGTCTTGTAACCCACTCATTAGCTATGCAAAGACTAAACTGCCGAAAGAAGAGAAAGCCATCTGAGCGAAGAACAGATTTTAGTCAAGGACACATATTTAAGTACCAAATTTAAATCAATCACTTTATGCTCTGGCTTCCCTAATGGAAACAAAGGGTATCAAAAATCTACTGAACATTTCACAAAGTAATGACATATGAGGAAAAGTTACAAGAGCAAAATATGTTTACCTTGGCTAAACAACAATTAAGAGTTGAAGTAATTACAAATATTTGGGTTTAAAACATTAAAAAGCAAAGAGGAATTTACAATGGAAAAAGAAAGTTCAAATAGGAGCAAATGGATCTAATTAAGTAAAGGAGACATTTGAGATGAGTATCATAAAAGCATCTTGCTGAAGGGCGTGGAACTGTCTCCCAAATAAAATGATGAAACTATCAATTGGGACAATGAAACTCGACTGGATACCACACTAGAAAATTATGTTCTAAGGACCACTCTTACACAGGCAAGGAAATCAAATAAGTCTTAGGCTACATCTGCACTACGAGGTTGCGGTATGATTCCCCTGCTCATGTATACATACTCGTGCTAGTTCTCACCAAGCTAGCATGAGTATAAATAGCCGTGTTGTCGGTAGTGGCAATGGGGGGGGCATGTAGCCTTAAATATCTCAACTTCTGTTGAACATACTGTATCACAGTGCAAAGTAACCAAAATCAGAATATATATCATAAATATGGTATTTTCTTACTGGGCTCTGCAGAATCATGGAGACTCTCTTCTTTTGTTCCATCATGTTGAAATCTTGGCGCAGGTCAGGAGCCATATTCCTCTCTCTCAAGTACTCGGGGTTATTTTCATCAACTCGATCAAAATACCTTTCTTTGTGAGGTGCTGTTGTTGGGGGTGGTGAAGTCACCACCGTTGCACTGGAATCACCATTCATAGCAGAATTTTAAGTGTCCTAGGGAAAAATCAAACCAGGAAAAAAGTTAGAATGTAGATCGATAATACATAAGTTATTATAAGACAGCAACACAGATCAGTATTCAGACATGTTCTTGGTTTCAACACAGCACAAAATCAAGAACTAAATTAGTTTGGCTTCCACACTGCATAAGCCACAGGTTTAATAGTATGCATGGAGGAAGCCAGGTATATTTTGTTAAATTAAAAAATACATAAAAAGTAGTATATACTCAGGCATACAATTTTGAAGTAGTAAGGTGGAAAGTCAAACAAGACAGCTATTCAAATAGTCTCCACTACAACAGGCTCTCCATGTAATAATGCATCTTTAGTTATCCATTCAGTTTTCACATTTCCCATAAACAATACTAGAAGGGTGGAGTCCAGAATGCGAAGTTTTCTAATGTACAACGACACTCAGATATGCATATAAAGTGGTACAAAATGACATGCAAGATTCAATATTCCCAACATCAATACTGAAATGGAATCACCAGGTTTTACTGACTACTTCAGTCCAAAATATGGTGAATTGTATAGTTAGACAGCAATATTTGGGAAGCATTTTTAAAAAGACATTTAAAGAAAATTATAATGGTTTATATTTAAAATATTAAATGTAGTTAACTAAAGACTACTTGGAGAAATTCTCTTACACTGCTGTCCCTCCAGAGTGTCTTGGTATTGTTAAAATTTAAATTATTTATAAGGATTTCTTTTAGCAACATATGCTCTTACATTCTTACTCACATTGCACCAGAGTGTTCACATATTAAAATACAAGATTTTAAAAGCTTAAAAAACCCAATGTTATTTTACCATATATGCAAAAAGCAAACACCGAAATAAAACAAAGGTCAGATTAAGTAGCCCACAAGCAAGCTTTGTTTTAAATTATTTCTCATTTTTAAGCTGTGTTCCTATCAGAGTATATTGCAAAGCTCCTTCTGTAGCTATTTTATAGCAGCTGATCTCTTGTTTAATTACAACCTTTTATACCAAAAGTTATCGCCCGAACCACATGGCCTGATTTTCAGAACTACAGAACTCCCACAAATCCCACTGAAGTCAATGGGAACTGCAAGAGCTCAGCTTTGATGTCTCCAAAACTATCTGCCCTGTTTATTACGTGATTATATTTAGGATATGTCTATAAAAATATAAATAACTGTTTCATACTTTTGGTACTCAAAGCAGTAAAAAATATATGTTTACTAATACTGCAGAATTAACTTTTTTATCTTGTGATTTACAATTTTGAAATGGATTTAAGAAGATATGCATATCTTTTGATATAGTTTGTGAAAAAAAAGTTCTTGTGAAAAGCAAATACTATGTTTATTCTAAATATGTTCTGATTATAGCCCATCACTGCAGTATCAAAGTCCTTTTTTGGGAATTTGATACCAGAGGGGAAAAAATTGAGACTTATCCTAATACTCTGTATTATATTTGTAACGAATGGTGTTAAGCAAGGCTGTGTGCTCTCACCTATGCTATTTGCCATTCTCTTTGGTGCCATGGTACTAGATTCTTTCAAAAGACTGCGACTGAAGTATTTACATGCAATTCTGCACGGATGGCAATATCTACAATCTCCAGTGTCTACATGCTTGCACTAAAGTGACTTGCTCATTAAGGAGTTCCTCTTCACTAATGACTGTGCACTCAATAGCACGGAGCATCAAAAATATGCAGCATCTAGTCAACTGCTTTTTTAGATCGGCAAAGCGATTTGGACTCTTTATCAGCCTAAGAAAACCAAAGTACTTTACCAGCCTGCTCCAGAAAAAATGTATTCTGTCTCTGAAATCGCAATTCCTGACACACTAGTTAATGTGGTAGAAAAAATCTCCTATCTTGGCATCATTTTATCAGGTATTGCCAAGATCAATGATGAAATCATGCAGCGCATTTCTAAAGCCAGTTCTACCTATGGCTGATTTTGTCGCTACCTGTGGAATGACATTCAACTTTGCACAATAGAAACGAATCTTCGTGTGATCATGTTAAGTACTCGCCTATAACTGTGCAACATGGACACTATGACAGACACTAGAGGCAACTAGAGTGTTTCCACATGTGCTGTCTGCACCTCATCTGAAAATCAAGTGGTCAGACAAGATACCAACATTGAAGTCCTGGACAGGGCCAGCCTACAACATTTTGGCACCTGAGGTGGGGAAATCAAATGACACCCCTGTGCCCCCTTGCCTGGACCAAAACTTTGAAAGGTCTCAGTTCTGTTTTCTTCCTGTTCTACTCCTCTCATGGTATTGCTCTGTTACCTACCCCAATAAAGGAGAAACAACAACTTAAAATGCCTTGTTCAAAAATTTTAAGTAACACTTAACTTTCAAATGCCTGAACAGCAAATATAACTTTTCTTGTCTGCATAGTAAACACTGGCATTTTTATCTGTTTGAATAATCAAAGTGATGCTTTCTGTGCCTTCTTGGTTGCAAAGATTTGAACTGCTTCCTGAAGGTCCACAGTCTGGGCCAGCTCATGCTCTATTGAGATGGTTCCAAGGTCGATCAGCCTCTCCTGTGTTGTTGTGGAGCGTAGATGTGTTTTTTCTTAACATCAGCTTGAAAAAGCTGAATTCTCCACTGGCAGCTCTTACAGGAAGTGTTAGAAGTATCCGCAGAGCAACAAAAGCATTTGGAAAGAGGTGGTCATCTTATTTGTGCACATATATTCCAGAACAGCCTTGGAGTTGATCCTGCTGAAATGTATCTTGAAAGGGCTTTCAGTTCATCACCTAAATCACTCGCATCAATATTGTGCATGTCATCATGTGTCAACACTGTCTCTAATGCCCTGCATTGCTGGTGTAGGTCTTCTTCAGGTATAGTAAGGAGTTTTGGAATAGCATACAATATCCCAAATATACTGCTGTGTTCTTTGAGCTGCATGAAACGTTCTTCAACTGACCTTACTGCACAATCTAGCATCTGGTTAAGGAATTCAAGTTTGAACTGTTGTTTGGGGTTGCTGATGGGATTACCCCATGCCTCAAAAGTCATTTTCTTCAGTGACTCTTGTATTCTTGAATGGGTGGGAAAATAGTTTCAGTGTTAAGTTACTCTGCCAACTTCTGTGCACTCTTCAGAACGATTTGAAATCCCCCATCTGCCAGTAAGACTGTAGGTATGACTTTGCTTTGTCCAGTTGTTCCATTGCTCCAGATATATCAAGGTCAACATCTTGGAGTCTCTTGCTTACAACATTTATTTCAAACAGTATGTCATGCCACAACACTAAGCCACACAGAAATTGGAAGGTATGTATGTTCCTGGTGATTCCATTTCCCTCTGCCACTGTTCTCCCACGAACAGTTCCTGTCATAGCATTATCCTCCATAACAACAACTATGGCATCATCTATCTTCCCAGTTTGGTGCTTGATAGGCTCTCTCGCCTTTCCCATTGTGTGGCACTCAGGATGTTCCCAGATGTTACTTCAAAATTTGCCATCGATGAGTTGATACAGAGAAAAATACATAGATCACTAGAAGCTGATGCTGCATCACTGACCACCAAGTTCAATGAATGAGAACTGAATGAGACCAAAAAACGGTTGAAGGCTTAACTCTCGGATCCATGTCTGCACTCCTCTCTTCTTTCCTTTCATGTTGGCACCATTATCGTAGCCCTGACCTCTAATGTCAACTATCACAATTCCATGTATCTTCCAGCTTTTTAAGAAGCACATTTGTCATACCAGCTCCTGTAGTATCATCAATGTCAATAAATTCTAGAAAATGCTCTCTGACAACCACCATTGCAGGGACATTTTCACTAGGTTCTGTTGTTGTTACAACACACACTATTAAAGTCATTCGATCCGTATGGCTGATGTCAGGTGTGCAGTCCAGAATAACAGAGTAATATCTTGCTGACTTCAGATCTGCCACAATCTTCTGTTTGACTTTTGCTGCCAGGAACTGTATGATCTCATTTTGAATTGTTTTTCCAAGTAATGGTGTGTGTACATTTCTTGGGTAGTGATGATTCTTAGATGCTCCTGGAGTACAGCATCAAACTCAGCCATCAGCTCCACAATTTTAAGGAAGTTTTTATTGTTTGGTACATACAGCTGATCTGAAGTGCCACGCCGTGCTAGGTTTTGGTAGCAAGCATTCTTACAATGGCAATGAGCCTTTTCAGAACTTTTTGCCAGTAAAGAGACTTTGGCCAGGTCTACACTGCGACTTTAAATCGGTTTAATGGCCGATATACCGATTTAACGCTGTATCCGTTCACACGACGTCGTCATTAATATCGAGTTAAACGGCTCCTTAAATCGATTTCGGAAAGCCAGATTTTTCCAGTCCTTTGTTCCTGTAGAACCAATGTGGCTGAACATTAGACTGGAAGAGTTTGCAACAAAAACAGTATGCAGCATTCTGGGTTTTTGAGTACATAAGCCATGGCCTCTCCACTTTGTCACCATTGGGATTTCACGCCAGTAATGTGTTGGATGGAAACTTCTATTTTCATTGTCTTTGGGGGAACATGAAGTTTTTCACTTGCTGTGGCCCATGCAGTACAAGGAAGTCCCTCAGGCTACTGCTCAAGTGGGTCCACAGTCCTGGATCATCTAGACTTAAGGAACTAAACTCAGCAGCAGCTGTTTCTTGCGCCTCCACCACACTCTTCTCTGATCTACACTTTTCTTCAGGAATGTGCATGGTTACATCCATTTGAGATGGAGATATGGATGCTGCAGTAGCTGCCAGGTCACCTGCACTCTGACCTAACTGGAAGATCAGGCATCTCCTCACCATTCACATCCTCACTGGGGCCGGAAGGCTCACCGTGAACATTTGTGTGTATGTATCTCAGGAGAGCTCCTTCCTGCTTAGATAGAAAAGCTTCCTTTGCTTTCTTTCTTTTTCTGAATGCTGCTCCAGAGGGGCGTTTTCTTCTTTCACTCATGACTACTGTTTTGTGCCAGCTAAAGAGACTCTCAACACTCAGTTGAAGGAGAAAAATAAGCAGGCTGGTAGCAGGACCTGAGTGAGGGAAAATATCAGCATCTTAAGGGACTAACTGGCTCCTACTACTTCAGCTGACTGCCTGTTCTCCTCAAGTGGGTTCAGGGAAGTAGCAGGAAACAGGAAGCTCCCTGAGAAGTTGGTGTTCATCACTCCAGGCTCCTGGGGGTGCTAGAGAGGTACATAAGAGGCTCCTCCTCCTCCTCTCTACCCCTGCAGCTCCTGCTGCTTTCTGTTATTCCCTCTCATATTGCCTGTTATGTCTCTTGTGCCCTCCTTCCTCCAGCACAGCACTCCACCATCTCTGTGCATCTAGAGCAGAGAGAATACACATGCACCAGCAGCAGACATGATTTTCTACACTCTGGGTCCTAGTGGCTCCCCCGCACAGCCTGGCACCTGAGGCGGCCGCCTCAATTCACCTCATGGTAAGGCCAGACCTGGTCCTGGACCTGTGCTGCATGCCTAACTTTGAATCCTTAATCATACAGGTGTAACTTCGCTGGACTGGTCACCTTGTTCATATGGATGCTATACAACTCCTCAAAGCCATAGTTTATGGACAACTGAAAATGGGAGCACAACAAAAACACACTCAAAGCTCACCTAAAAGCTGGCCAAGTTGACACAAACACATGGGAAGCTGCCGCCAATAGATCAGGATGGAGCAAACCTGTTGGTCCGTGGTTAAAGCCATCAACAACAGCAGAACAGAGAAAGCCAAAAAGAAGCATGACTGAAGAAAGCAATCTGTGATAACACCACATGGCTGTGTCAACCTGATACGTGGCTGCATCTATAGATCCCTCATCAGTTCACATTTGCACAAGACAATGCACTGAATCAAACTGACACTCATAGGTCAATGACAATAGAAGACTCCAACGCTGTATATTGTAACACAAAAATTTTAGTTATCCACTGTAAATCATGAAAATTTAGCTGGTACATACAGCTCACTCCCACTCACCCACTGAACAAGCGCCTGCCCTCAGCATTATCTTGATCACCTGTATATAACAACAGAACCTTCATTCCTCCTAAAAACATGTTTCTTCCTGGAAGCCATTCACTGATCAGCAGTTAAATAAGACCAACTCTATATCACTTTTGAGACTGTGCCTTCTAATCCCTGAACATCCAGCCTATTTGTCTGCATTATGTTATCCCATCAAATTTTGACTAAGTTTTTTGGAACAGAGATAAGGTTTTCCTTCATTTACCATACAGGACTGAAAAATTAACATCACTTAATACACAAAGTAGTTTACCCATAGTTGTAAAATTGATTTTTGCTGAACAATAGGTCAGTATAATATGATTCTGTATTATAAAATACATACAGTGTATGCAGGACTTGAAGATCCTTGCCTCTCAGGGTATGTCTATACTACAGGATTATTCTGATTTTACAGAAACCGTTTTTTTAAAACAGATTGTATGAAGTCGAGTGCACGCGGCCACACTAAGCACATTAATTCGGCGGTGTGCATCCATGTACTGGGCTAGCGTCGATTTCCGGAGTGTTGCACTGTGGGTAGCTATCCCATAGTTCCCGCAGTCTCCCCCACCCATTGGAATTCTGGGTTGAGATCCGAATGCATGATGGGACCAAAACAGTGTCGTGGGTGATTCTGGGTAAATGTCGTCACTCAATCCTTCCTCTGTGAAAGCAACGGCAGACAATCATTTCGCGCCCTTTTTCCCTGGATTGCCCTGGCAGACGCC
>NC_133773.1:126127981-126142446 GCF_003597395.2 Chelonoidis abingdonii
TGTCTCCCCATACAGCGATCAGATCCAGTATCTCCCATACAGTCCATGCTGGAGCTCTTTTTGGATTTGGGACTGCATCGCCACCCGTGATCAGAGCTCCACACTCGGCAAACAGGAAATTAAATTCAAAAGTTTGTGGGGTTTTTCCTGTCTACCTGGCCAGTGCATCCGAGTTCAGATTGCTTTCCAGAGCAGTCACAATGGTGCACTGTGAGATACCGCCTGGAGGCCAATACCGTCGAATTGCGGACGCACTAACCCTAATCCGACATGGCAATACCGATTTCAGTGCTACTCCCCTCATCGGGGAGGAGTACAGAAATCGGTTTAAAGATCCCTTTATATCGATATAAAGGGCTTTGTTGTATGGATGGGTGCAGGGTTAATTCGGTTTAATGCTGCTAAATTCAGTTTAAATGCATGGTGTAAACCAGGCCACAGAGTAGGTACAAATTTTGCCCAAATAAATGGGCTCAGAGAGCAACTAGTGCTCTTCCTTGTGGGAGGAAAAGACAAAAGGAACCAAATAACCAGAGAACTGCTGTGGTATCTTGCTAGTGTCATCCCATTCCCCAATTCTGATATCAAAGAATAGCATATATCTTTAGATCATAAAAGTGCCTGTTGGTATGTCACTGTCTAGAGATAGTAACAGGAAACCCAATATACAATTCAGACTTAAGAACCATATCTGGTCAGTTATACAGATCAATTCCAGGAAGAGATGGGAGAATGAGGGAGGAGGGCAACCCAGACACTATTAGTTTTTCAAGAGGGGATGATGCATAGCACAGAGAGGCTTGAACCGCTAGCTCTTCTGCAGGAAGAGAGGAGGAGGGGAACAGAGCACTTCAAACACAGCATCTCTTTTATGAAAGGAGGCATGAAAGGAGTCATGCCTAGAGCCACTCCTGTTATCCCTAAAGGGAATAAAACAGAAAATAGGAAGTGAGAGCAGAGCTGCCACATACATACTTCTGTGGTTACTTCAGAAAGAGGTTGGGGGCATCTTGAACAGCTTCAGTGCTGAATGCTGCAAGAGTTGAAATGGTAAGGCGGAACTGGCTGCACTTTTCCCTATCTGCAGGATTTACAGAACACACTTGTGATAGCATTGGTAGCATCTACTGGAGAACTTCTTGCTCTTTTGCAGAGCTCCATTCTAAGTCAAAGGAGCTTGATAGTAAAAATAAATCCCATCAGGCAGGTAACCTTTGAAGAGATATTTCAAGTCAACCTTACACCAAGATGTATTTCACAGTTCAGTCACAAAAAAAGCTGAACTTGTGACCTAGGAAAGAGCAGCCTTTAACTGTTTTTGAACAGTAAGTCACCTTTGCCTGTGCAAACTAGGTAGAACTACAGGACTCAAAGCAGAATGATTTATTAAAGCAGTTTTCTGTCTGTATCTGGTATTCATTGAAGAGGTACAGGGAATAAAGCAGAACCATCATTCCTTTCCTAAAAATTCTCTGCTCCACACATTACCCACAACCAGTTTTACCTTAAGCTAACAGTAAAAAACAGGCAGTTTGTTCAGTCTAAAATTGTGATTATTTTCCATATTCTCATTTCATATTGGTTTTGATATCCCTTGAACTAATCACAGCATTTTTTGCTTTGAGGTATGTGTATTCTTGTAGCGCAAGTAGGTTTGAGCATGCACGCTTGTTAAAAAACAAACAAACCCTAATTGCTTTAGGATATTTAACAGTATCTTCCCTGCTTTTGAGCAGAGTTCAATCATTCACTCTTAAAAGCTTAAAGACTGATAGCTACTGTAAATTACCATTAGCACCTAAAATAAAGGTCTCCATAAATCAAACATGAAGACATTTGTGCCAGCACAATAAGTGTCTCTTCCCCTGCTCTTAATCCAAGACACCCATCTCTCCTTGAAAGAATGTTTAAATCTTCTATGCCTTACAGCCCCAACTGAAACATCCTCTCTCCTGTCCCACTTCCATGCTCTCTCTGTAATTCCCAGTAACCTTGCCCTAACATTCCTTCTCCCTTTCCACATACTACTCTAGCACACCCAGATTCACTCCACCCTCTTCTGTGCACCAGTCTGCTTACATCTGCACCATACCTCTCAACTCCCTCATCTTGTTCCATGCTCTCTCCACCCGCTCTTATTCCATCACACTTTCTCTTTATGACATGTTATTTTATACTCTCAAAGAAGAAGGTAGATTGGACTAAAATGCAGAAAACTGCACATGGTAAGTTAATATTTGGTGAGAATGACCAACCCTTTGGTCAGTCCTCCTTCTACCCTCCTTTCATGATTTCCTTGCCTCCTTTTTTTGTTCTCCTACCTATGCATTTGACTAAAATGAATCTCTTACATTTTATTTTGGAGACTACATTTAATTTAGACAGTTGCAGCACACCTTCCAGGCAGCAGCATTGGTCATCAGGTGGCATTCATAAATTGAACATAGAGCTCTTACTTACCTCTGAAGCCAAGTGAGTAATTTCTTTAACAAGTCTAAACTCCACTGTTCTAGCAAAAAAAAAAAAAAAAGGGGGGGGGGGGATTTCAACACTGGATAACTGGGTTCAGAAGTAACATACATTTAGGTCAGCAAAATAAAGCACACTGCTTAACCAGATCAAAATTTACACTGCATTCTTGGACATCTAGGAACCCAAATCATAATGGCCAAAATTTTAAAGAAGATATCTAGTGATTTTTGCCACCAACTTGAGATAATTTAAAGGGGGTTGGTTTTCAGAAGGTGAGTGTTCAGCACTTAATGAAAGTCAGGCCCTTGCATACGACGAAGTGGGTATTCATCCATGAAAGCTCATGCTCCAATACGTCTGTTAGTCTATAAGGTGCCACAGGACTCTTCGTTGCTTTTACAGGCCCTTTAAAGGTGTCTCCAGTTGAGCACTCAAAATTACTACTCACTTTGAATATCTTAGCCAATGGCACTTATGCCTTCAAACCATTATACAAACAGAAAGTACTTAATTCTCAACAACAGTGATATGAGAAGAACAGACTGATATCTTAAGGCCAAAAAGACCATTATAAACATCCAATTTGACCCTTTGCTTAACAGAGGCTACAGAATTTGACATAGGGATTCCTAGATTGAGACCAATCACTTGTACCTAGTTTCCCATCCTACAAAATAAAGTAAGGTACAGTGGTTAAGTGGCTTGTCCATGGCCACACCGGGGGCATAGCCAGAATTAGAAATGAAGAACACCTACTAGTTCTATTCTCAGTCTACATTAATATAAAATAAATAAAAATACATGTTTTGAGTAAATTCTTTAAGTATCATGCAAACAGTTCTACTACAAGGTGAGGATTCTACGTTAATTTAAAAGTCAACAATGCTTTTTTTATTGCAAAAAGGTTAATTCATCAATAGTTGAGATTATTAAGAGAGCAGAAGTTTAGCTGGCAGCTGATATTGCTTGACATTGATTGTATGTTTGAAAAAAACTGAGTGCTGAAAATTAACTTTATGTTGGTTTATTTATTTCAGAACAGTCTTAGAATTACAGAAATTCCATATTTTTATGCATAGTGAACAAGAAGAATGAACAACAGGGAGTTACATCACTAAGGAAGCCTTTTTAATAAAATGTGAAGAGTGGAAAAGATAATTTGAAAAGGCAAGAACAGTAGTATTAAACGGAATAGCATAAAAACCTCATCATACCAGATTCTACTCTCAATAGAGCTATTGAGAGTTTAGTCCCAAATTAATTTATTCTCAAAGAGTAAGTTTGAAAATTATTCAGTACTAATGTATATTAGCTTTTAAAAAATCTGAAACACTTACTGAACTTCTGTGATATTTTCTATGTGGTGCATATATAGACCACTCTTATTTCAAGGCGTGTATGAACCAACCTGCAAGAACAGTCTTTCATTATTACTTCCACTTATTTCAATTTATTTTGAAAATTACACAGTGGTCAAAGCTGTTTTCAAAAGGTTCGCCTTTAATGAAAGGGATGCATCATTAGACACAACATTGATTCTGCTTCACTGTTTCCCTTTTGCATGAGACTGATGCCAGCCTAACAAGGTAATATCAATATGGGAATGTGGTTTCTTGCTAAAGTCATCCCGTTCCCCCACTTTTATGAGCTAAAGATATTCTATTCTTAGATATCAAAATGCCTGTTGGTATGTCATTGCCTAGAAATAGTAATGGGAAACCCAATATACAATTCAGGTTTAAGAATAACATCTGGTCAGTTACATAGATCAATTCCAGTACACTCAAGCCCACTGCACATTATTAGCATATATATGGCTTGATTTCTAAGGTTCAGTTTCCTTCACTTTGGCTAGCAATTATTGCTAAAAATATTTTCAGTGTAATACTGGCCTGTTCCGTTCTGAAAGATGTCTGCCAACTTATTCATGTTACTTCCACTGATAAGAGAAAGATTTTTTAATCTGAAGCAAGCCAGAAAGATTTGACAAAACTTTACAGAATCCCTCACAATTTGTACCTGCTAACTTCATTTGAAATCCCTCTCTTTTGGGGGGGTGGGGGGGAGGGGAGAAAGAGGTAGAGTCTGATTGGTGGTCTAGTCAGAACCCAGATCATATATGGAAATGAGATCATAAAGACAAGAAAGCAGTACAGGCTTTGCTCTGCTAGGCACATACGTATTCATTCTGTGCTGCTGAATGTCCTGCGCTGATCCAAAAAGCTAAACAAGAATGGGCTCTCTAGATTTCTCCCCAAAATTAATGCCTTGTCTATACTTAAAAGGTTTCCCAATATAGTTATACAAGCAAACCCTACTAGCGTACATGCAGTTTAAAAGGCCAAAAAATTCCTTTTGCTGGTATTATACCAGTCCCCTGAGCAGATATAACTGCATTAGGATTGCCAATTTTGGTTGGATGTATTCCTGGAGATTTAATTACATGACATAATCTTTAATTTAAGATTCATCTTTAATTCTCGGAGACTCCAGGCCAGTCCTGGAGGGTTGGCAACCCTAAACTGCATTTACACTTGGGCTTTTCCTGGCATATCTATGTTGATGGGTCTCAGGATTCCAGAAATCTGACATTGCAGTTTAAGAAATGCCTTAAAAAAAAAAAAAAGGCCTCAGCCAAGGCCAGATCAAGGCAGGTGAAGAGCAAGTATTCAATGTATTTCTAATTCATTGGCTCTAACACTTCAGGATATCCAAGTTCAGTCAGTATACATGAAAGAGGCTAGGGCCCTGTGGAAAAAAATAGTATGTGTTCATATAATTAAAGACTGTATCATAATACATACAGAAAAGAGCCGACTTAAGACTACACAGGCAACTTTAAGCATTTCCTAACTTTTGAGCGCTTGACTTTGCAACTGTAATTTTTGTATATAGTATATAATTACAGTTTCATCATCTCTTACACTACAGCACTTTGATTACCTTACTTTTACCTCAGTGATTCCTACACTCTTGCTCTTTTTATAAAAATGTTTTAGAAATGCATTTATTCAATCACCTTTCCTAGAAAAATTAGCAAAACTATATAGTGTAGAAACAAGTTATTTATGATAGCACATTAAAGTTTCCATCTTTTTCAACAAGTGTATTCTTCAGTGTGAACATTTTGGCAGTGTTGTACTTGAATTTTTTCTTGGCATTTCAAATGTTTCCTGTTGAACTTCAAAAAGGAAAAGCTGGCACCATCTTAGGAAGCCCAAGAGCCAATAAAGCAAGTTAATGATCGGACTCATTAGGAGGCAGAATAAGTCTTTAACAAACCGAACAATCATTTTCCTTTTAGCCAAACAATCCTAGCTGACCTATATCTTCTAAGCTTTCTCTTCTCTTTGTCTTCAACAGGAAGAGATTATTTCACAAGCAGGAACATTTATTGCTGTCCTTAGAATCCTAATAAAACTGGTTGTTTGTTTGCACAAAACAGAATTGCTCACTTGAACTGGCACTAAGTATAAATATCATCTTCCTGTTCGATATCAAAACACACTGTGAATACAAGACTGCACTCTTCCATGGTTTATACCAAACACTATCAAAAGCTTAACTTGCCAGAGGTGATGCATTTTATGGCTGGAATACCATGCCAGTCTTGGAGACAACAGGTTCTGGCAAGCAGAAATATTAGAGAGAGATGGAAAGAAAAGAGACAGAAAAATTGAGGGTGGTGGAGAACGCTAATTAAACAAAGATTCACTTAGGCTACAGCATTTATAAACTCTATCAGCAAGTATTCCCCATTATCAGCCTGAACCAAAGTCCACTGAAGTCAGTAGGAGGACTTTAACCATATAGTATTAGAATGCATTACAATATTAGATGAAGATTAATATGGACAGGATCGAAGACTGAGATGCCACCAGCAAAAAAATTCAAATTGGACACTGAGGTCTATAGTTTGTAACTGGTGTCCACATGCACATTGTGCATTGTCTCGCATCTTTCAGAAATGTGAGAAATGACAGCAACTGCCATGCGATATTCTGAAAAGGCTCAGTGTAGACCACTGCTTCCAGGATAGATTGAAGTCTGGAAGATCCTGAGTAAGCCCAACCCCAAAAAGGCTTGGAAGAGTTCAGGTGTCTTCAGAAGAGTCTAGGGGTTCTCATGAATTAGTAAGTTCAGGTTGGCCCTGTGGTAAAGCCTCCCGTCCCAGATCTGGACTTTAGCGTCCAAAATCTGGGTGCTTACCTGAAACTCCCCCAAGCTCACTATCTGCTTGGATATTTTCTCGCTGCCACCAACTAGGACTATTGGGGTTCCTAGTACCCCCCCGAGTCACCCCAACCTTCCCCTGGGGAACCCCCAAGACCCAGAGCCCTGGGTCTCCCTCTCTTCTCTCCCAGCTTCCCCCCCTTCCCTGGGTTAGCCGGTGCGAGACTAGACTTCACGCTTTGAATACAACCGGAGAGGCAATCTAGCGTCCCCGAGGCTATGCATTCACAGCTAATCACAGCTAGCACACAAGGAGATTCCCCCTCCCTGGTCTCGTAGCAGTAACTAGAGAAAAACTTCAAACACAAGAGAACAGAGATGATTCTTTTTCTCTTTCCCCCGTAGCCTGCTCTTTCCCTGGAAACAATAGGAAAAATAGCCCACAGCCTGGCTTTTCCCTTCCCTTTGCCTCACTAGGAAAAGAAACTCCCACCAGTTTTCAAAAGAACTTTATATAAAAAGAAAGAAAATACAAAACAATAATCTTGCATTAAGAAACTCAATACAGGCTCTTGCTTATAAGAAAATAAGAATAAACAGTCTGATTTAAAAGATAGCCCGATTAAACCAGTCCAGCAAATCAACATACATGTAAATACAACACAAAGCTCATCATAGCCGAATTACTTTGCTTTCCTTTGTACTCACAGATGTTTAGGAGAAACTTTGAGATAAGATGGAGTTAGAAGAAAACTTGTTTACCCATAGCCGAGGAAACAACAAAGACCCCGAGTATACAAATTCCCGCCCCTGACTTTAAACAATCCAGTTCTCTGATTGGTCCTCTGGTCAGGTGTTTGGTTCTCTTTGTTCCCCCTTTACAGGAAAAAGAAAATTAACCCTTACCTTACCTATCTACTTATGACACGCCCCCCAAATCACAGACAGTGCAAAATGTCACTGGAGGTGATTTCTACCTAGAACTTTAAACTAATCAAAGTAATACAACACATGTACCTTTACATATACTAGTAAGCATGTAAACTACAAGACTTTTACATCTTAAGGAAAAGTTTTAACCAGTGTATTCCGGAAAACTCTCGCGGGAGAGTGCATCAGCTACTTTGTTAGAAGCTCCTGAAATGTGTCGAATTTCAAAATCAAAATCTTGGAGAGCTAGACTCCAACGAAGAAGTTTCTTGTTGTTCCCTTTGGCTGTATGAAGCCACTTTAGCGCAGCATGGTCAGTTTGTAGCTGGAACCGCCGTCCCCAAACGTATGGGCGTAGCTTTTCCAGGGCGTACACAATGGCATAGCATTCCTTTTCACTGACTGACCAGTATCGGAGGGCCCACCGACCTGGCGAAAATGTCTGTTAGGGCCTGGCACACTGCTTTAGCTCCTGGTGTTACCTAGAGCAACTGCTTTTGGCCATCGGGTAGCAAAGTCCACGAAAGTCAGTCCGTACTGCTTTCCCCTGGGTGTCTTTCTTGGAAAAGGACCCAGAATATCCCCAGCTACTTGCTGAAATGGACCTCAATTATGGGGAGTGGCTGGAGAGGGCCTTGACCAGATCTTGAGGCTTTCCCACTCTTTGTACACCTCACAAGACTGGACATACTGGGCAACTTCCTTGCCCATCCCCTCCCAGTAGAAGGATTTCCCCAACCTGTCTTTGGTTCTGTTCACCCAGCATGACCACTGGGATGATCATGGGCTAAGCTTAAGAGCTTCCCCCTGTATTTAGTTGGAACCACCAACCGTTTGTGCGGCTGCCATTCTTCCTGGCGTCCACCAGAAAGAATTTCCTTGTATAAAAGTCCTTGGTCTATAACAAACCGGGATCGGTCAGAATAGCTGAGAGGCGGTGGGTTGCTCCGTGCCGCCGCCCAAGCTTTCTGAAGGCTGTCATCTGCTTCCTGCTCAGTCTGGAACTGTTCCCTTGAAGCTGGGACACCAGTTCTTCCTAGACTGGGGACTTGGGCTTGGTCCCCTGGAAGTGATGTAGATGATGGGGTTGTTTCTGTCGCTGGTGTACCGCTGTCCGCTGGTGCACCTGGTGGTATTTCAGGCTCTGCCTGAGCCTCTTCGGTATGGTTGTCTGTTGCTTCTGCCAGTTCAGGCTCGTTGGTCCCTTCTGGCGTTGGGATTGAAGATGTGTTTGCACTTGCTTGTGCTGGTGCGGGTTGCTGTTCCAGTTCCGGGTCTGGGACTGGAGGTGCTGTGGCTGGTTCAGCCGTTGACGGTCCTTACGTAACACTCGATCTGATTGGTGTCTAGGTAGCACAGACGGTTGCTCGTGTCACTCCACTGCTTTGTAGGTTGGGAAATTTCCTGTGCGTTGAACCACACACTGGATGTCGGGGGTATAAGGAGTGGTGGAGCATTTTGCCTAAGCCAGCTTCCTATCACCAGTTCATGCTTTTCTCTGTTTGTCCCTCTACTTCACATTTCTTGTTGGTTTTTCTCCCTCCTGGGTTCTCTTCTGTCTTCTGTGGGCTGCCTCCTTTCTTTTAGTTTCTTATGATCAGCCGTTTTGGCTTCTTGTTCTCTTCTGTGAGTTGCATCCTGGGCCTCTTGTTTGGCCTTAATTAGTTCCAGCTGTCTCCTATGTTTATTTTCGTTGTCTAGGGCTTGTTGCCAGGCTCTTTCCTTTTTCTGCTCTTCTTTGGAACGCATGCTTTCTGTTTTCTTGTGTTGGAGTGCCCTCTGGTGTTTGTTGTCTGAATTGCTGGCTTTCTGCCTCTTGAAATTTGCTTAGCAACTGGCTTGACTTGCTCTGGCTCTGTTTGATAGGCAATTGAACCAAACAAAAGCTACTGTATTCACCTGTGTGCGTTTGCTGGCTGGGTACTTATGACAGGCCCTGGTTTGTTTGTACTCATAAGCTGTATGCATCTCTCCAAACGTTGAGCGTGAGTACATGTTCCTGAGTGGGCAATCACTGAACAGGTGTTGATTTAAATGTTCCAGTTATAATTCTCATCATGATATTAAGCTGCATGTTCAGAGATTTGGTGAGCTATCTGCCCAGATCAGTGAGCAATATTCAGTAATTGAGTATACCAGTGATAGAGTTGCTGCTCTAAGTGTGCGTGGGCATTGGCACCTCACGTGGTGCCTGTGAGTTTTCACATTTTTAATCTTTTTTCGCATCTTTTCCAGATTAGCATTAAAAGTCAAGCTTCTATCCGAAGTTATACCGAAGTAGTTCAGATAGGGTTCATTTCAGACTCATTGACTGCAAAAGGTAACATTAAGCAGTTCCTTAATGCCTTTGTTGATTAGATGAAAAGCTATTACCAACATTTTGTAGGCATTGGGATGGAGCTTCCAATTTTAAAATTATTCTGCCATTATCTTGAGGTCGGTAGAGAGAATGTCACTGATGGTGGTGAGGTCTTTGCCTTCTAATGCAAGAACAATTTGGTAAGCACAAAAGAACTTACATGAAACTGTGTCAGGCAAGTCACTAATGCAGATGCTGACTGGTGAAGGAATCAGCACAGATGCTTGGAGTAAGTCACCACTGACCTCTGAACTGCCCATTCAACAGGAAGCGATATTTACAGTTGCTGAACATTATGGCCAGGAGTCCTCATAGTACTACAGCATATGATGACTCTTGATGCCTTGAGTAATAGCGTATATCTCCATACTGTATCACAGACAGCAAATAAATCAATCAATGCTGTTCCAGTTTTTAGATTCCACTGGAAACCAGTTTTGATGTAATCAGTAATGGCAAGAACCTGGTCGCAGTAACTTCATTCTGATCTAAAACTGACCTATTCCTTTGGCAAGATGGCCTCAAAGATAGGGGTAAGACAGGTCAGTAAAACTCTTTCTGTTAATTTACGAGTTATGGAGAAGAATGATATTGGGCAATAACTGGCAGCACCAGTTGGTGGTTTCCGTGTGTGAGGAGGGCAATCACTATCACCTCTCACTGGCTTTTTGGGATCTTCCCCATCGAATATATGGCAATGCTTAGGTCTGCCAAACATGCTTGTTCCTTTGGCCCCAAATTCTTAAGGAATTACCAGCAGCTTTTCTACTCTTGATGGCCATAAGGGACTAGTTTATTTCTTCTGTAGTATATGGGGACGACAGTGGTGAAGTGGTAGGGCTTTGTTGAACACCTAGAAAAAGCTCCTTCTGAACTTTCTGACTAATCAGCTTGTCGGTTCTAGTCTATAAATTACAGAGAAGGTGTGAGGTGACAGCATTGGCTGTCACTTTCGTTTGATGGTGTTTACTGAGTCAGCGGCTCCGAGCTTACAAAGGAGTGCCCAGGCTTTGCAACTGGAATATGAGAAAAGTGAGGATCTACACTGTGTCTTTTCATTTCTTCAAGCAGGTAATGTTCAATGTCTATTACTCCTTTTGTTGTGTCTGGATCACCACTTTTTTCATATACCTTGAAGACTAGCTGCCACCAAATAGAATAGACCTTGCAATAGCTACAAGGACTGTTTCACAGAAACTTTGAGAAGAAAGTGAACAATGTGGTCACAGTTTTCTGCGATCAGCTTGATATAATGTATCTTGTCTTCAATTTCTGTGGTATGTGCAACCCAGTTCTACTACTATAAACCAGAACAAGAGAATTTCCTATTCTGATTGTTTTCAGAGTAAGAATTACAGTAGTCTTTACAGTAGCTCCTCGCTTAACGTAGTTACGTTCCTGAAAAATGTGACTTTAAGCGAAACCATGTTAAGCAAATCCAATTTCCCCATAAGAATTAATGTAAATGGGGCGCTTTATGCTGAGCTGCATGCAATTTGGGTGCCTGCGCAACAAGTACCCCACCCGGCCGTGGATTCAGAGGTCAGGGTTGATATCAACCATGGCTGAGGATTCTGCTGCGGGAGAAGATGACGAAGACTAAGAGGAGGAAGAGATGCTGATAGCACACAGCCCAATTACCCACAGCAGCCAGGAGCTTTTTGAGAGCACAGAATTAACCCAGCCCACCCAGCCACTATCCCGACAGCGAAGCCATGGAAGGAACCTCTGGTGAGTGTACATTTGTAAGTCAATCACAAAGCCACGCTTGGGGGGGGAGGAAGGCTGGCGCTGGGCTCTCGCGAGCAGGGAATCTTCCCGCTACTAGCCACGCTGTTGGGGGGGAGGAAGGCTGGCGCTGGGCTTCTCTGGCGAGCAGGGAATCTTCCCAGCTACCAGCCACGCTTTGGGTGGGGGGAGGGAAGGAGGAAGATGAATAACAACTAGCTACGGAGCAGCCATGCGCTGGGGGGAGGAGTGAAAGAGACTGGGGGTTTGGGTTTCCTGGTTCCTCTGAAAGGAACAAGGCATCATAGGTCACTGGTGGAATAAAACCCTGGAGAGTCAAAATAAAGCCTTACCATGGCCGCATGGAAGCTGAATATGATCCGGACGGGTCTGCGCTGCCATGGCTCCACAGGGACAGGCATCAGTATAAAAGATGCAAAATCGACCTTGTAGTGAATCACATGTGCTATGTAAGGTGCATAGTTTTCACTGTGAAAGAGGACAAATTGTTCTGTAAAATGTATCTTTTACATACTTCTCTCTGTCTCCTCCCCCATGCAGGCTGCGCACTTTTCTGTACCTCCTACCCCACAGGAAGGCTAGCAAAGGCGGAGGGAAGAGACTCGAGATGAAATGTTTCAGAAATCATGGAAGTAAGCCACAGTGACAGAGCTCATCAGAATGATGGAAGGAAGTGATAGCAAAATACAGGAAAGATGCCAGTGACTGGGAGGATAGGAAGAGACGCTCCAAGATGAGAGATGCGGCAGAGAAGAGAGAGGTGCGACAGGAAGACAGGCAGGAAATCAGAGGTAGAGGAAGACAGGATGGCGTGATGCACGCTGGAGCTGCTGCGTGCTCAAACTGAAGATCCGAGGCCATGGTGGATGTTCAGGAACAGCAGCGGGTTACGAGTGCCACTGCAGCTATGCTTAACCACCTCAAAGCTCCCACATTCCATATCTCCCTCACCCAGACGTGTTAGAATGCGTGGGGACGGATTTCTGCACCAGCCACTCCATCCCCTGGACAGCAACACAAAAGGCTGACATTAAGCGAATGTGCTAATGGGCTTTCCTTTCCGAACTCCTCCCAAACTACACCATGCAGGGATACTACTAATTCTGTGCCCTTTTTATAATACTTTTTAAATCAAAGATACATCCAAAGGGGGGAGGGTGGGTTCAATTACGGAATGATTAAGAAAGAATTCATGATTTTAAGCAATACCAATAGACTTTAATAAAAATAAATGATTTTTAAAATATACTGACTTTATTTCTCAGCAAGCTGTACTAAAGGGGGGGTGGCTTAGAGGGAGTCAATAGAGGCGGGATGTTCATCAAGGGGAAACAAACACAGCAGTTACACCGACCCGTCCCGCGCTGAAACACTTTCAAGGTTCTCTGATGCGCACCGCCTCCTGGTGTGCTCTTCTAATCGCCCTGGTGTCTGGCTGCTCATAGCAGCGGCCAGGTGATTGCCTCAGCCTCCACCCCGCCATAAAGGTCTCCCCACTCTCACAGAGATGTGGAGACACACAGCAAGCAGCAATAGCAAGGGAGACATTCTTGGCTGTGTCTGAGCGAGTAAGAATGATCGGAAGCGACCCTTAAAGGCCAATGCACTCTACCGCCATCCTGCACTTGCTCAGCCTGTATTAAACAGCTCCGGACCACTGTCCAAGCTGCCTGTGATGGCTTCATGAGCATGGCATCAAGGGGTAGGCTGGGTCACCCAGGATAACGACAGGCATCTCAACATTGCCACTGTTATTTTCGGTCGGGAAGTAATTTCCCTGCTGCAGCCGTTTAGAGAGAGTTGTGTTTCGAAGACGAGCGCAGGAACCCTTCCTGGCCCATCCCACGTGGATGCTGGTGAAAGTCCCTTGTGATCACCAGGCTGTCAGCACCATGGAAAAGTACCTCTTAGTTCACGTACTGGGTGCCCTGGTGCTCTGGGGCCAAGATAGGGATATGGGTTCACTCTAGGCCCTCCACAGTTACGGAATCCCATTGCAGAAAGCCATCCATATCACTGCACGTTTCCGAGTCACAAACTTCGTAGCAGCAGCTTAACGATTGCTTTGCTACTTGCATCACAGCAGCCCCACAGTAGATTTCCCACTCAAATTGATTCCCACTGACCGGTAGCTGTCTGGATTGCAAGCTCCAGAGGGCTTTGCCACTCGCTTCTCACTGTGAGGGCTGTTCTCATCTTAGATTAGGCGGCGTTCAGGCAGGGGAAAGCAAGTCACAAAGTTCAAGGAAGTGCTCTTACGCATGCGAAAGTTTTGCAGCCACTGGGACGTCCCACACCTGCAAAACTATGCGGTCCACCAGCTGTGCTTGTTTCCCGTGCCCAAAATCGGCGTTCAATGGTACAACTGCCCCATACCAGCAGTAGCCTCAAAAGGCTGGGTCCCGCGGTTAGGAGAATTCAGTCTCCATGTCGTCATCGCTCTCGTCAGTGCGCTGTCGTAGCTGCCTCCTCCCCTCACCCCTCTCCTGAATTGCGAGTTCATGGCTCAGCATAGACAGGCAGATCGTGCACGGTGTTTACAACTTGGACGACTGCGTTACGCGATCCAGCCAGGGTCATGCCTGCTGTGCTATGGCGTTTGCTCTCTTCACCCAGGAAAAAGGCGCGAAATGGTGCTGCTGCTTTCACAAAGGGAGGGGAGGCTGTAACCCAGCACCACCCGGGACAATGTGTTGCCCATCAGGCACTGGTCTCAAACAGGAAGTGGAACTATGGAGAGGCTGTGGAACAGCGACCACAGTGCATCGCTCCTGAAATCGAG